>NC_052056.1:44280724-44587113 GCF_903992535.2 Arvicola amphibius | reverse complement strand
ATGTACCTATATACAGGAACATACACAGACACACAAAATCCATATAGATAAAGTAATTTCATTTTTAATTCTTCACTGAAAAAATATGTGAGTTTTGAGGGATACAGGGAGAAAACAGATTGATTAAAAAGAATGAATTATGCCTTAAAACCCAAATAATGATAAAAAACTTCTAACAGAATAAAAAGACTTAGCAGAATTATTGAGATGGACAGGAAATTCTGATGGGGAGTTACCTTTTATCAATGGTTGGGGCCATTCATTTAAAATACAGGGCATATATAATTTAGAGACCATTTCCCCCTGATTTCTCAGTTTTATAAAACATCTACACTAGAAAGATAAACTATCTGGAAAGCAGAGAATAAGAAGGAAGGTCGAGTCTCTCTGTCAATCCCCCTCCCAAATGCCTTCTCAAAGCAGGACCATGAGGGTACAGGGAGTTTGTGACGGCCTCATGTAGCCTCATTTGATGAGAATGAAAGGTACGTCCTTTCCTCTTGTCACAGAATTTATATATTTGGTGGACATACCATTTCTTCCATTGAAAAGTCGTCTTCCATTAGGAACGCATGTTCCAGTCAAGGCCTAGTGCAACTGGCAAAGGCAATTGCGGACAGGCCAGGTTAAAGGTTTGTTTTGGAGGGTGAATTGATAGAATGTGGTATAAGCAAGATATACTGTAAAATAAGACAAAAAACAAAAAAAATAATTTTTTCATCCACCCTATTGTATGACAGAGAGCTAGTGGACTTTTTTTTTTTACTGTAAATATAAAGAAAACAAAAGTTTCATTCATCCCCCTGTAATGCTGCCAATATAATTTGCTATTAAATTTCCATCCAAAAGGTCTATTTTGTTTAGTTACAAGGGGTTTGATCCTCTTAAACTTTCCCAGGCAGTTTGTATGGAAAGGCAGTTGCTAAGGGTATTCCTAAGGGAACTTGCAAAACATTGGAAGGTAAATAACTTCAGTACAATATGCAGATTAGGTAGATGAAAAGGTTTATGAAATACCTTCAGAAAGAAAAGACTCAGAATTCTGTATTAGAGTTACTAATGAATGGCTGATTATAGAGCTAGGGAGATGGACCAGCTAGCAACATGCTGTAGCACAAGTATGAGGATCTGAGTTCAGATCCCCAGCACCCACATAAAAATTAATGATGCATGCTTGGAATCTCAGAACTGCGTAGGTAGAGACACGAGGATCTCTGGGACTTGAACACCAGTCAGTCTAGTGAAATTGGTGAACCCCAGGCTCAGTGATAGACTCTATCTCAAAAAATTGAGTGGACAGTGATTGAAAATGACTACTGAAGTAGAATGTTGATCTCCACATGCATGCACACACATGTACATATACCCATGCTCAAATGTATATAAATATGATTATATATACATATAACACACATCATACACACAGGTATCTCACTTAAAATATATGTAATAAAGAAATAAAACTACTCGAAATTAGCTGATTATAAGGAGCTTAGACAAGGTAGTTTCATGCTCCACTCTTGGAAAACAAGCACAGGGTTATCTGAAAAGGGAGTTGCAAAGGTATGTTTGTCAATTCTATTTCTCATTCTCCCCTTCCTGCTTCCCTCTGTCTCTGTAGTGCATCCTCAAATACAGAACCCAAGAACAAAAGGCCCCAAGACCAGCTTCGAGAGCTCAGGAATCCACAGTGAGGCAGAGGTTCTGGAAAGACTGCCCACTAATTTACTGAGGCTGTGTGAAAGGTGTTATAAGATGCTAGAATCACGGTCATCTAGGCTCAGAATCCATCTCCACTGGTTATCATTGTGACGTTGAACAAGTCACCCTCAGCTTGGTCATCTCTGACTCAGAAATTACCTGTGGAATTCGTGTAAGATGTATGGTGTCACTACTCACTGAGTACTCCATATTCCTCTATTATCTGCGTTTGGTTTGTAATTATGACATTTATGTGAGAGAAAGGAAAATTATTGAATCCTGTGGTATTAAGCTTTTGAATATTTAGTAATGGACTAGGTAGCATCTTGCTGAAATCTCTATTTGCTAATTGATAAAATTTTGAACATCTTTTCTACTTATATTTTGAAATGGCTGTCTATCAGAGAGGAAACAAAGTTGTACTTTTAACTAAGTAAATTTACATTAAATATTTTTTGTGCTGTTTTGATTAAACTATCAAAATCTTAATTTGTTTTGACATTTCTTTCATTATTATGTTATCATTGGCTGAAAATTTACCAAGAAATGTATTAGCAATTAATAATTATTTATTTCATTAATAAGTCTACTTTTCACTCTCTTACTACTACTTCAATACTGCTAACACATATAATCATCCTGTGTAATATGAACCACTTATTTGCTGTCTAAGACATTGTGACATTTTATGCTTTAACGATTTATATTTTCAAAGGCTCAATGAGCAAAGTTAGAGAAGCTCTCTGTGTCCAGATTTTAAAGCATTGCTAGAGCACAGCTACAATATCTTCTGTCCATAAGAGCATACTGGTAAGAACTGTATTTCTCACTTATGCTGCATGAAATACTAATGTTCCAGTTCACAAACTAGAAAGGCTGCTCTCCAAAAGGCAGCACTTGTTGTAACAGTAATCTAGAATAACAGCCTAATGGAAGAATCAAATTTGATCAAAAATAAAGAGAAAATTTGGAGAAACAACACCCATGAGTCTAATTAGAATTTGGGCAAATGCATTTTAAAGCTCAAAATGTAGCAATAGAAGATCACTGACACGGTCAAGAATGAGGCTTGGTAATTCCCAACACAATGACCTAAAACCACGAAGATACAGAGAGCACTGTCCCTTAAAATGAAAGTAAATACTGCAATTTATGCAGGCCTATACTCTTGACTAATCAGCAGTGCATAAATTAGATATGTAAAAATAAAGATACACATTATCCTATACTGACCAGAAGCCATAAAACTTAGTAAGTGAAAAGTGTATTTGCAGCCCAATTGAAAAGAGTTCTTAAAATATGTACTGACCTCCAGCCATAGTTTTCAATGCTATGTACGTTTTATCTCCTAACTCTATATCACCTTAGATTAAGAAATATTAGTGTCTATATGAAATCTTAACATTGGCTCCCATAAAAGCGTATTTTCATGGAGATCAAAGAAATGTGAACGTCAGTATTCTGAGGGCCTTAGATACTATCACAATCTCGTAGTACGTCCTCTTCCTGGCACTACTACAGTCATGATTGCTATTGTCCTAGCATTAGCTCTACTGTGGATTTCTCACTGGCTCTTTATGTAGGCCATGGAAAAAAAAATCATCAGTTGTTAAGTTGTTATTTTCATGGTCATTTTAATCATAAACACTTTTAGTTTCCTGAATATCTTAAAGCTATCTATGCACAAATATATTTCTCATTGCTAACAATATTATGCAACTAGAATCAAGTTTTATGAAAATGAGAGGAATGAATAATTATTAATGTTAAAAGTTGAGTATGTACCATGATAACAGATGGAAGGTGCAGTCAGGCCTTCAGAACTACGGACGCATCGCTTTAAAACACCCTTCATCAGTTTGATAAAGCTGAGGTCAAACTTCTAAAAATACAACTTGTTAAAAGCAGGAATAAATGAATGAAGGATGAGTCAGCTCATTTGAAGAAAGGGCTATAAAAAATACTTCAAAAGCATACCACATGACTTGGTAAATATTCAGTGTATCAAAATGTAGTTGCCATCTGGCGTTGATAGACAGGGCTAAAATATGTGCTTAAAAAAGCGAGAAAGGAAATAACTCAGCCAGGTTAATGTGCTTGTGTCTGCATTTCATAATTCAGGTATTAAGTGCTTTAATAAATATTCACTATGAGTGCAAGAGAGACTCCCATTATAGTCAGTCTTAGGTAATGTTGGAAGTGCATATCAAGAAGTAAAAGACTGGGTCAGATAAGACCCAATCATACTGAATAAGCTAAACACAAGCTGTTTTAGGTAAAGCAGAATTTTCAGTCTTAAAAATCATGTTGCAAGAACATGAGCTTCACAGCTAGGTGCAGAAAAGAGGGAAGCTTACATTTGGAAAAGAACTGAAATCCTGCCTGCTATCAGCTTTGAGTATTCAATTATTCTTTTTTTTTTTTTTTTTTTTTTGGCTCTGACTAACTAAAAATATAGAGAAACCAGGAAATAAATAAAAGCATTGTTTGGATAGTAGAAAGGAAAAATAATTTTTAAACTTCAGACATTTTTGATGCTTTTAAACTACAGTTTGCTATTAGTCTTATAAGTTGCAATTAAAAGAAGGTAAATTTGGATTAATTCCCCACTCCACTAGGAATTGGAGCATAGTTAGAGAGACAGCATCGTTGACAGGAGAGGGCACGAAGAACTATTGGAGAGAATGTGCCTTAAGTAGGAATACTGCAAGCCCGTATCTATACCTGGTACTGGTTATCTCTCATCAACGCTGAATGTCCCATGAAGTTTTGAATCCTGACAATTTATGTTCTAGCACATCTCTTGCAGTCAGAATCATGGGCAGAAAAAAATGTTTAACACAGAGTCTAGGGACATGGTTTTAAAGCCCTTTTAGATGAGCACTGATTAGAGTCAAATATGAGTTTGTCAAAAATCAAGGTAAAAACTCTATGCAGAAGAATTAACATTTTATTGATGCAAAAATTATCTGTGCTTATGGAATGTCATGTGATGTTTTGATATATGTCAATTGAGGATAAACATTTATTTTCTCAAAAATGTATCAATTCTTCATGCTGAAAACATTCAAAATTATTTCTTTTTGTTTTAAAAAAGTTTACAGTAGAGATGATGGCTCAGTGGTTAAGAGCACTGGCTGTTCCTCCAAAGAACCTGGGTTCAATTCCCAGCACCCACACGGTAGCTCACAACTGTCTGAAGCTTCAGTTCTAAAGGATCTGGCATCCTTACACAGACATACATGTAGGCAAAACACCAATACACATAAAAATCAGTAAATTAAAAAAACAGTGTTTTTCAGAATCTTCTAATATACTTTTCCTAACTGTAAATGAGAAATTTATTGAATAAACTGGCCTCTTTCTTCCCCCATCAACTCTGACCAGTGTCAGATATCTACTACTCTACTCTCAGTTTCTAGAACAGCATCTTTAGATGTCACATGAACGAAGTCACGAAGTCCTTGTCTCTGAACAGTTGATTTTATTTAGTGTATTATCTGCTCTCAAGTTCCTTCTATGCTGCCACAATTGACAGGATTCCATTCTTTTATAGCTGAATATTATTTCATTGTACAAATACTCCATGTTTTTTAACCCATTAATTCATCAGCTGGTTGACAGAATGTTGTTTGCATTTCTGAGCTGTTGTGACGTGTGCTTCAATAAACACGGGGTGAGTCTGTCTGGTCAGCACACAGGTTTTGCTTTTGTTGGCTATATATCCAGTAATGGATCATCAATCAACAGGACCTTTCCATCTGATGTAATCTTATTTGTTATTTTTGCTTTTGTACCCTGAAACTAATATTTTAAAACACGTAATAAGAATTTTGATAAATGATTACCATATAACTACTATCCTAAGAGAGAGATATAGAAATTCCCTGAGCCAGATGCCAGTCAATTCCTACAGTTCACAAAAAAATCAACACTCTAATTTTTGTCACCATAAATTATTTTGCTTTTGTAAACTTTCAAATAATAGTTTTTCTCCTCATGTTCTGTTTTGTGTTTGTAGACAGTTCCGATTCCCATCAATATTGTGTATAATCTATTCTATTTGAGTTTATTTGCTTATTGGCATCCTATTTTGTATATCCATTGCATCTTTCCAATTGTTTTAGTTAGGTTTCTATTGCTGTAATAAAACAGCATGACCATAAGTAACACGAGGAGGAAAGGGTGGATTTTACTAACACTTACACATAATAATTCATCATGGAAGGAAGTGAGACAGGAATCTGGATGCTAGTACTAAAGCAGAGATCATGGAGGATGCTGCTTATTGGTTTGCTCCTTGGGGCTTGTGCAGTCCATTTTCTTACAGCTTCCAGGACCATATGCCCAAGGATGGCACGGCCCCCAGTAAGCTGGACCCTCCCACATCAATAACTAATCACGACAATACCCCCACAGACTTGTCTACAGGCCAATCTTAATTGAGAGTTTCTCTTCCCAAATGACTCTAGCTTGTGCCAAGATGGAGCGCGTGTGCATACACACACACACACACACAAAACCCCCCCCCCCCACACACACACAAAATCAGCCACAACACCAACTCTAGAAAATTCTGAATAAAGTCACTATGTACACATTTCTGTCTAAGTCTCTTTGAGGGCATACTTTTCTGAACATCTTGGTAAATAAATAGCTATAGGACGGTGACATTATGAGACACATAAGTGTTTGAGCTATCAGACACTGACTCGCTGATTCAAAGTGGTTCTTCTATTGTGCAATTTCTCTAGCAAATATGAGAGAGGTTTTCTAGTTCTCCGCCACTGTAAATAGAGGACTCTGTAATGTGCAGGGAGTAGCCTCCTGTGTTCGGGACACTAATGCTCTACTGACACATGCACTGGAGTGTCTTCCAGTTTCTCTGTGCCCATCCACTGGTGTAACATTTGCTGTCTCTTTTATTCAGAGGAAATTTGAATTTGGATACAGTTCAATTATCAGTTATTCTTTTTATGTATAAGGCTTTCTGTTGCCTCTAAATATTTGTCACTTCAAGGACAGATTTTTACTTTTCTACATGTTATTTTAGAAGCATAATGTTTTGTATAGGTATTTAATACAGGCATATCAAATTAATTTTAGGATATAATGAGAGTTAGCTGTCAAAGTTTTTCTCTACATCTAAGTAGTTGTTTTAATAATTTAGTAGTTGTTGAAAATAATTTCCTTTCCAACTAAATTACTTTGTCTCCCCCCCCCAACAACTGGTTACTTATGCTTGAGGTTGCTCTTTGAAGTCTATAGTCTGCTGTCACAACCTACTTTGTCATGGAAGAGACTGGTGATAGACATCGTGTTACCCAATTACTATATTTATAGATGAATTTGAAATAATGTGGTGTGAGTCATTTCCATTTATTCTTCTCTGTGTCCCTTTTTGCATATCGCTGTTTTTATTTGATACTATATAAAATGTAAAATATAGTTCACAATTTTCTCTAACATTAGATGAAAGATTTGCTTTGTATGTGTTTATGTGCTTGTGTGCAGGTGCCTATAGAGTCCAGGACTGGGTGTCACATCCCTTATTGATGGACTTACAGGTATCTGTGGGTTACAAACCAAATTTGAGTTTTCGAGAAGGGCAGAAAATGCTCTTAACTGCTTAGCCATGTTTCCAGGCCCAATTGTAATTGTTTTGGATCTCTAAATCAATATGGCAGAAAATGCTATCTTAAAACCATGTATCTTCAGAAATCATGAATACTTCTTTTAAGTCTTTTTTAGTAGTTTTGAATCTAGGTACAACACAGTACTGGGTTAAAGACATTACGACTATTTTATAGTCTTAAATTCTTGTATTTTTTTTTTCCGACAGGTTTTCTCTGTATAGTCCTGGTGGTCCTTGCACTCATTCTGTAGACCTGGCTGGCCTTGAACTCACAGAGATCAACTTGCCTCTGCCTCCTAAGTGGTGGAACACATCCTAAAGGTGTGTGCAACCACTGCCCAGATATATTGTAGCAAATTTATTTAAACCTTTCAATTATATTATTTTATACTAATATATGAATATAAAACTTTTGTATACTGAGTCTGTGATGTGAATGTGTTTATTAGCACTAGTGGTTATATATCCACTAAGATTTTTCTGAATTTAGTAATCATAGTTTTACGTGAAAAAAGAGTTATACATCTTCATTTCCTGTTTTTATAGCTTTGATTTTATTTTTCTTGCCTTATTGCTTTTGATATTTTTATTTGGTGGACTCATGTTTTGGTTAATTTTATCCCCTACTTCTTACACAGGGTTTTAAAGTAATATATTTTTCTTTCTTAATATGGAAGCCTATGACACTGGTGATTTTGCTTGCTTGCAGTTTAGAGTTAGGGCCGCAGTACTATTTCTCCAGAGCCACACGCATCGTCTTTCAAAATTATTGCAGAGCATGCATTGACAACAGGTATTTATTATTAGACAATCGCTTTGTTGCAAACACAATTCCTGTTTATTAATTTTTAGGCATTTTAAGTTGAAATTTCATTTATGATAAATAATCAGTTGGTGTTTAATTATTCCCCTAATTGGCAACATTCACCCTTTTGGATACTTCGTGGCCTTTCTCTTTTTTGATTTTTAGAAACTGAACCCTATACCTATAAATGATTTTTTCACAAAGTTTTTGACATTTTCAGTTATGATTGCTTCAATTATCATTCAAGTACCATACATTCTTATGCTAACTGCAATAGGCAGTTACATATATCTAACAAGTTATTTTTGTATCAGATATTGTACCTTAAAATGTTGTTCCATTTCTCCCCTTTCTTCTGAACAGATTATATGAAAGTTATTGATACTGCTTCTTAAGTCACTTGATGCATTTTCAGCCCCTTTTCCTCTCAGGGTATTTATTTATTTATTTGTGCCTCATGTCCAAGACCTAGGTCTTTACCCTAATTTTTATTATACTATGTTCAAGTTTAGTTACATTTTTTATGTTATCTCAAATCTCTACATATCTTTAAAGATTAAAAAAATTAGATATTATGATTTAAGTTTTTTGGTTCTTTCCATTTCTCTGTCTATTTTCTCATTTTTTTCCTTTTTAATTTCTTTGTCTTGAATATGTTTCTAACTTTTGCTTTAAGGTACTCATCTACTAAGTCCATCTTCTGAATCATCGACGTATCTCTTTCTACTGGCTTCTTTATGGAACACAACTGTATGTGGTTTATTTGCCTAGGTGACCAGAGATACTTGAGCTGCATCTGAACACTATCCCTGGGTGTATCACACCGGTTCTCTGCTGGAGCAGACTTTCACCACAGTAGATAATGACATTACTGGCAGATGACTTTAACACTGTGGCTGCTTGGTGTTACAGTTTTTGAACCCTTATATGTTTCAGTTGTTTTTAGTAGAAATTCTGCATTTCTAAATTATTATTAAATTATCATTCTAATTATTATTCTAAATTATTACACTTATGCTGCTAAGTGTAAGCCTAAGAAATTTACCAAACATTTCTAACTTTAAAACTCCATCTCTTAACCTGGTCTCCTCTAGGATTCTAGTCATGACTTTACACTAGGTCTTTATAACATTTACATTCATTTGAAGAACTGAATAGAATTTAAGTGTCTATAGTTCTCCTTCCCCCAGTAGAATGTCATTTCCTTATGAAAAATAGAATTTTTTCACATTAACAAATGAGTCATAGTAGATAGGAACATGCTATGTGTCCTACTTTGATTTTTTTTTTTTTTTTGAGACAAGGTTTCTCTGTAGTTTTGGAACCTGTCCTGGAACTAGCTCTTGTAGACCATGCTGGCCTCGAACTCAGAGAGATCTGCCTGCCTCTGCCTCCCAAATGCTTGGATGAAAGGAGTATACCACTACTGCCCGGCTGTGTCCTACTTTTGAATACAAACTGTAACTGTGTACAAAAGAAATTAGACAGAGTTATAAGTAAGAAAACTACCTTGGGGACTTATTTGCTTGGTAGATCAGTAGCATGTGGACAAGGTGGTGACAGTACAAAAATGTGTATCTTCAGCCTCACTGATCTTTTTAGGCCTTATTCTAAACATCTAAAGAAGTATTTATTAAGAAACAATTAAAAACTATCAGAATCTCATCTCAAATACAAGGTAACACAGTTAGATGCCAGGCTCCAGAGTCGACTTCCAAGCATTTTCAATAAGTATATACTCTGAGATGAAACATATCCAAGGCACATGGCACCCATTCTGATGGGATACATCCCCAGGTAATATCCTACTCCATCTCTCATATTAGCAATTTGTTGCTGAATCTTCTCATATAATTCTTGGTCATTTTTATTAAGAGGTAGCAAAATGGAGACCGAAGACTGAAGCAATGAGTGACCAAAAATATTTCTCGAATCAGTGAACCTGAAACACCCTGTCCAATTCTGGCCATCTCTCTTGCCCTTTAGAACTCTGTTTCAGATTAATCTCTTCCAGCTTTGGCCTGTAACGTACCTACCATTCTACCAGACCAATCACCCCAGAAAATCAGTGTAACAGACCAATTGTTAATTATTTGCCTTTATTTCTCAACAATATTGTAGGTGATAAATGGTAACCAAACAAACAGTGACATTCAGTCTTCAGGTACATTACATTTTAGTTAGGCAGAATCTTACCTAACTCATAGATGACAGTCATCAAGCTCATCTATGCATATACATGCTGCTCTATGTAGAAGGTTCTTTAGTATGATTTTACAAAAGTTAGCCATTTTAAGAACCTGACTCTGTCCTGTTGGTTCTTAACCACCCTTTAGCTGTGAAAAGTTCTGAGAGTCCACTGGAGTCTGTGACCCCTGGCAGTGATCAGTACTCTCTGATCCCTCTGGTGGACCTTAGTTCTTACAGTTTCATCCAATCTTAAACCAGCTTGTAATCAACTTAACTTTTAAAGTCTTTATACACATTAGGTAACATTTGTCCTCTGAACTCCCAGGGGACTGAGGTAGCTGCCCAACAAGGAAGCCCTACCCTTCATTATTCAGCAACAGCTTGAAGAGTATTCTAATTCCAACCTTCCGCCCTCTGACAGACCAGCTGCATCAAAGGCTGAGTTCCCTGTTTGTTTGTGTTTTTCCTGAAAGAGAATCACCATTTCAGACTGAATCATCCATTAGGAAAGGATGGACTCTGGGTCCACAATTTAACAACATGTGAACCGCAGGAACTCTGAATTGGATTATGACTTTAAGGTTCAAGTCTGGACATTTACAGTCCTTTTTCCTCTGGCCTCTGGATCCCTGCATGCTGTTCGGGGGGAAGTTGCTGGCTTCTGAACTGAAGGTTTGGAAATGAAGGCATTCTCTTTTATGGAGAATAGTCCTTCAGCGACTTAAACAAGCAGCTTTGTGATCAAAATAATTCATAAAGGAAAAGATTTATGAAGAGACTTCAAGAGCACACAATGCATTTTTTAAACTTTGTTTTTTAAATAAATCTGTCAGTACACAAGCCAAGGCAACACATCTGAATGCAATATCAGTGGACACACCCTGAACTCCTCTTCTGTGCTTGCCCAAGACTAACGGAAAAGGGAAATACTTCTCTTTGTCTTCGTGTTAAATACTAGTTTAGAACAAATTTTAAAATGATGGTTCAATGCAAAAGCTTAAGATACCATGAATATTAGTACCTTCTCAGAGAGAAAACTTGCCTTTACAAAACATATTTTCCATTTACTGCTTGTGCTTGTTTAAGAAAATAAGGAAAACTAAGAGCGAGCCTAACATAATAAGTCCCACTGGCAGCAGGGAGCTTGCTCTAATCTCCTCTATCAGGCTGGAGTGGTAGTTTTGCCTCACATTGACAGGGCTGGCCTGTTTCTCAGGCTTTCCTTTCTCTCAGTTGGAGAAGGATACAGTGCATTTTCACATTCTCAAAGTCTGCAGTTGTTTTTATATAAGAAGCAATTTGCTTGGGTCACGTCAGGTCGAATGGGATGCCTGCCCAGCTCTTGGTTTTAAAGGAAAAACATACAGAAAGACACAAAAACACAGCAGTTTCCTTCATTAAATTCCACTCTACCTGCCATGGGCTTCTAGCCACAATGGAATTTCCCACCCTGGCCTAGCCTAGCCTAACTTTTATTTTTAGGGATTTCCCCCCACTTTAAATCTTACGAGCTTTCTTCAAGTGAACTCTGAAAGCAAGGTTTATTAAATGATAGTGTAATTGCCTGGTTTTAGAAAAGCAGATTCAAGAAACCAATGCCAAGTGACCTTCCATAACACTGCTGTATAACCACCCTTTGGATAACTTTCAAGAAAAAAAAAAATCTTCAAATCAGCACGACAACACAAACATACAATTTAAAATCAAAACTTGTATCATGAAGAGAATAGGGACAGAGCGACTTCAGTCTATCTAACTACATTGGTAAGAGAATTTTAAAGACAAACAAGGACACAGATGATGTATGGGAGGAGTGAGGTGGGAGAGATGAAGGAAAGGGGAGGGAAAGGGGTCTTCCAGCTGCACTGGATGGAGAGAATATTACAGGAAAAATAAGGAAATACATAACACGTAGAAGAAGAGAATAGGGAAAATAAAGAAAAAAGGGAGAGACAGACGGAAGAATGAACAACATAAGGTTTGAGGTCTCTCTTTTCTGAAAGCCATTTAGGCTTCTGCCATTGCCTACAGGCAACTGATTTAATCAGTATTGTTCAGTGGATTATCTAAACTATGAAAAGCAACAGGGAGAACTTCCCAAGAAACTGATCAGGTCTGTGTGAAATGCTTAGTTTGTGGCCCAAAGCTAAGTAGAATGGTCACATTGTGCTCAGGGTCCTAGGAAAAAGTTCAGTACTTCTAATATGTTTTGTCTCCAATTTACCTCAACACTCTATGTCTCTGGCATTAGGAAAGCTCATAAAAATGTCCTTGCTTAGTAACTGATTCACAGATTGGAGGGGGAAAATGGGAGTAAACAAGGAAAAAAGGAAAGAAAGGAAGGCAGGCAGGAAGGAACACACTGCTGAGGGAGGAGAATGTACTTTCCTGTGACCTTTGCTTGGCGTAACATAAACACCAAAAGATGTGATTCAGAGGACATCGATCCCTGCATCCACACATTTAGCAATGCTCTGTCAAACTAAGCCTAAAGTTCAGTTTGCCAACCTTCCTTCAACAACTAACTCCTTTTAACGCACAAGTTTGCTCCTTCACTCATTATTTTTAAAATGATTTACCTAATCTCCATTCAAACTAAGTTTACATTTCAGGTATACCTTTGGTCCAGGCATTCTTATCTACCTTGAGTTTCTGTCTTCTTTAAGCACTTGGACTGCTGGGTAAGCAGCCAGGTAATGTAGCCACTCCCTTACTAACACAGCACATTATAAGCCAAACATTAATTCATTCTGCCTGACTCCCGAAACCATTTGCTGTTTGGAGCCGTTTCATGAATTTGTGAGTAAACAAAACTTGCTTATAATGTGAATTTGGAAGAGAAAGAGCAGCTGTGAGTTAAACTCCATGGAGGCCGACATTGCTGTCACATTGTAGACACGTTTTGTTTCTGGTTGCTGCCCACACTGCACTCTACTAACCACGGGCTTCTAGTCATTCAGAAAGGGTTCCATGGGTACTGCATGGGTCTGTGCTGTTATTTCATCTTAGGTATCAGACATCTGCTCTGTAAAAGAATGCCGTTTTCCTTCAGGAAAATGAAGTGGTTTATCCTGACACTTAACAGCAATTTAGTGATTTCAGAGTTCCTTCTAACTTTACAGTAAATATTCATGGAACTTGTGAACTTGTATTTAGACAATCTGAGCATTGCAGCAGTTCCCTGTGGATACATACCCTGTCGCACGATCCCAGAAAAACCTGAGAATTTGAAACACTATTTGTGGATGTGCTGGTAACCTCTTGGAAACTATAGTTAGATGGAAAACTATAAAACTACTCCTATGTTTTAGATAGATCTAAGAAAGAAAACTGAATAAACAACTCTATCGATCCACTGTATAATCATTATAATAACTGTAGCCCAAGGACAGCCTCAGTAGACACAGAAATACGTTTGTACACAATTCTTAAAATAGTGCTAGATGTAGGTCATTTGAGAACACTTATCATAGATGTATTATTCATATTACTTGACACATACTCACACTCACATATACACACATAGTACTAGCCTAAGCCCAGATCCTGAATTAAATTAAATTTTTATCTGTCAGTCAGTGCATAGTTGCTTCATATATCTATATCTATATCTATATCTATATCTATATCTATATCTATATCTATATATATAAAATAAACATGAGAAAACCTGGATGGCCATAGTGTTTTAGGAGTAGCTTAAAAAGAAAGGAAGCTCAGAGCAAGGAAAAGGTAAACAGAGCATGGTGAGCAGAGAACAAATCAATATTCTCTGCAGTTAGTAACAGGACAAACACAGTCAAACACCCTGACAAATGGCTGGCTCCTTGCAGGTTCTCACACCATGCTTCACATAGAGTACCAACTCAACAAATTTCTTGAAGAAATGAGAAAAGCACCCAGTGCAAGGAGGGTACCATGAACTACCTGTGGGTGTGGGCTGAGTTGAGCCTTTGGGCCAGGGAAGAATTGAGCTGGTGTGGGCACAGTTTTTGTTCAAGTTCACGGGAAAAAGAAGGTTAAATGTAAACAACCAAAATGTTAGGAGCTTAGGAGGGATGAAAAGCTACAGCTAAAATCTTAACCAGATGGATTTGAAAACCACGGAGTTTGTATGCAAAAAGACATTTAAAATTTTGGCTGTCAATAGAGAAAATAATATAAAATTTATAGTATTTTACAAATAAAGCCCTTGGCAGTTATGCTAACAACAACAACAACAACAGGAAATGGAGGAGGACTCTGGTCCTGAAACCTAACAGCCCACTGTCTCTTACACAGAAGCCTCACTAAAGAATTCCAGCTAAATCTAAGAGGTTAGTAGAGAACAAAGTATTTTGTGCTATCATAACAATTCATTATAAGAATCCAAACATAACTGCTAATAAATGCTACTTAACAGACATTATATTGATATTTTTTAGTACTATCCTGTCCTGGAAGTTTCAAAACAAGCATAATTTCTCCCCCATTTTGAGCTTATGGACTAGCGAACCTGTGATGTTGGGTCTTTATATTCATCTATCAATCCAGCACACTTCATTGATTGCCTCATCCAGCTCAGTCTGGATCCTGGATGCACTGTTACTCTTAAATATAGCCTTTATTTATCATATTCTCATTTTTTTGCTGGGGATTAACTACCACATAACGCAAACTTCATCTTAAGCCTATCTCACCCAATTGTCTTGATTTTTCCCCACCCCTCTAGATCCTCAGCAAGGAGCCAAGAGGTTATGATCACAGTACTATCTAAACTGGAAAGCCAGCAGTGCCAAATACATTGCCTTGAAGAAGTGTAACACACTTCATACAATTAAGAAATACTTTGATTTCTCTGTGTCCATAGAAATATTGTAATCCACAGAACTTCTATAGCATTACAAAAGACAAAATACCTGTTAAACTTTCTTCCTATAATTTGCTTATTCACCGTGAATTTGGCAATTTACCAGGTAACAGTGAATATTAGCAACTTCTTTTTGTATGTAGACAGAAAGAAATGCAACTTGGGTTTGCTTATAAATACTTGGGTGAATGATGACAAGCTTTACAACCTCTTTCTTACTTGGCAAGTGGTTCAGTTTTAGAGTACAGTTCAGAATCTGGACACAGTGAATCCGTAATTCTGAGATTTTATAACACTAGGGATTGGTAAATTGCTGAAATGGTCTTAAGTGAGAGGAGAGCTATTCCTTCATTGCAAGGAAAGAAACAGGCACATTGAAAAGGGTGTGAGAGTACCGTATACACGGCAAACTGCTTGTCTTTTGTTTGAAAACTTGCACTGAGTTCTTAGAAATAAACAGACAGGTGGGAAAGTGTGTTTCTTTCCTTTGAGCCATTTTATGAGTGGAAATCCCACGGAAATTCTTTTACTGAGAAAGACACCACCAAAACCATTTTCTGTTAATGCAAACATTAAAAATAAGTATCTTCTGGACATATAATTAAAAAAAATAAAGAATGATGGTTACTTTGACACTTTACTTTACATACAAACTATATAAGTTATTTAGTTTCCTTATAGCTTTACAGAAGATAGCATTCAAATGGTATTTCAACCACAACGTTACAGACTTAGGAATTTTTTTTAGCAGATAGAGCTTTAAAATGCTATGACCCCTTTTATGAAAGAAAATAATAAATTTTAATTTATTTATTGTCAGAACATGGCCCAAGAATGGAGTCGTATGAGGAGAATTCTGAGTACTTGTGAGGAAACGCCAAGGAAACAAGACAAGAATCTTGTGATCTCAGTTTCTTTAAAAACCCAGAGTTGTTCTTGGAATGTGCTTTCATGCCCCTCCCAGAGTAGCAGATAGGAGAGGGTTGGCTTTAGATTATTCATTACAACTGGCTATTGTTATTTGTTTACATGCCTCTGTGGAAAACAAGCTTTTGCCACATGTTGCTTGTCCTTGGGATTATACACAGCTTGAACTCAACAGAACTTTACTCAGGTGACCTTTCTAAACCCTTAGGATACAGATTGACCTCTGAATAAAGATGTTTATTGCATGAGACTTTAGTCTGCCTCATTTTTAGGCTCCATTCTCCCAGGTATCACTGCAAGTTAGAGTGTTAAACAATTTATTAGCTGTTTTTTTTTATTGAAAAAATATTAATGACAGTATTATCTGACAGTTAATAAAGAATGGGAATTCATTTATTATAGTTCGATAATGCCATAAACAACTTTTAAAAAAAAGACTTAAAAATAAACCAAACAAAATACTTAGAAACTCTGAACAGACCTGGGATATTACATGAAAAAATGTAATGGCAAGATACTGCTTTCAAGTGCATGCAACAGTTACATAATTTGGGTGTGTGTGTGAAGGGATGGGGGCTTTCTTTCAGACCATTACCCTCCCTTCATTTGAAGGAGTCGGTTATTTTGTTTCTGTATTCTTTTGAAGAAGTACCTGACTCATAGTGCTTGAGATCCAGTCAATGTTTCACTTCAAGTTCTATTAAATCTAAAAGGACGTAAGTGATCAAGGGCTGAAGAGAAATGGCTGCTTTAGAATCCCCCTCTACCCTTACAAGTTGAGAGATTCTGAGCAGGTACTGAGCCAGTTACTCCCCAGTTTCCTGTCTGTGGGAATGGTGGCAGCACATTATTCCCTGGAGACTGTGGGGACAAACGAGTTTCACAGTCACGGTTAAGTCTCTTTTTCAGTCTAAGTACCTTAATTCAAAAGTTAAGCAGATTTCGTTTTCTTTGTTTGGCAAGTAATCTCCAGTTTTCACTTGCAGACACAGAACCTGAAATCAGTGTAGTGAAGTTCCATTTGTGTAATTGCCATCTTCCTGCCTCAAAGCCACCACGGATTTCCCTGTTGTCTCACCTTTGCCTAGGTCTCTCTTTAGGGAGGTGCTACGAGGGTGAAATTTCTACCCCCAAATTATTTGAGACGGGTAAATGTTGTGAGGGGGATTTAGTTAAATCAATAGCAGTATGCCAATTTTGTGTGTTTTTCAGAAATATTATTATAATAAGAAGGTCAATAAATAAATAAGAAGTATAAAATATACATCTATGAAGAATCCTAGACTCACTGCTCTAATGAAAGTCATTTAATGAAATTCTGAGGTGCACCTATGTAACTGACTCTTAAAAACATAACCTATCAGAGTTATACAGAAGGATCTATCTTTGTCTCAGCTGAGGACTACTGACTTTCTTCAGTTCATATGAAAATGTATTCTCTGCTCCACTATAAATGAGCAAATAAAAAAGGAGTAACTATAGCAAACAGCACACTCATCCCAGTAGCGCATGCTAGGAACTCGGGAGCTCTCAGCTGACAGACACATTGCCATCTTCTCTCCTAGGTGACAATTGGTACTGTCTGGAGATAATTTTGATACCCATAGCTAATGGTATTACTGGAATCTAGTGACCAGAGGTCAGGAACACTGCTGCACACCCCACAATGCTTAGAGTTTCTACCAAACAATGATCTGATCCAAAATCTCAGTCATAATGCTAGAGAGAACTTCTGTATGAACCTAAAAGCGCACAGTGATTAGCCTTAAACTGAAAGCCACATGAACATTAAATTTCACAGTCAATGGGATGGATGAAAGCTGTGGCTAACAGGCAACACGACTTCAAATATATATGTGAACAAATATGGACACAGTGCTAATTAAACTTGGTCAAAATTACTTTTTCAAGTATCTTTTGGTAAATAATTATGCCAAATGATAAAACAGACTGAAGCACCTGTTGTTTGTTTGTTTTTTACTTTTATATTACTGAACCACCCATGCTAATATCCTTTTTTTGAATTCTTCAAGGGAGAATGTAAAATCTGAACTCATAGACTATCTGTTATGGAGATATTTTAAAGCAGTTTATAAAAAGCAATGAATATATTTTCTAAATAGCCATGTCAATTATGAAAGGTTACAATTCTGCTTTTTTTCTATGCACACAAAGCATTTTCCCTATGCATCATCAAACAATCGCTTCAAACCCCACTGTTCTCTGAGAGCAAATGCAGCTAAAGCTACCTTTCTTTACAAAAGTCATCTTCACATAGGACAGCAAACCAGACCTCTAAACAGGTATAAAAACATTTTTTAAGTAAGCCACTTCTGTTCTGCAAAAACTGAACCCAACAGTACTCTGTTAAAGAGGAACAATTACTTATGCAAGGAAGAACAAATGTAAATAAAACTTAAAAATAAAAATTACAACTTGCAATAATTATTATGCTAAAATTAAAAGTGTGACATTTAAATTTTCTTGAGGTTTTCTTTTTAAAGGCATCGTCTATTTTCCTGATGAGAAAGGCTGCCTGAACTTGCTGCTCAGAGAGCATCTGCTCCTGGGTACAGTGCGGTCTTGCACAGATCTACCCATTTCATGTTGGTTCAGGCGATAAATTGTATTGATGACCTTAAGATTGGCTCTTTCTTTTTACTTAGAATTCTGAGAATTTATGTCTTAGGTGGGCAGTATGGAGATCAATAAAGATGAAAACAGAAATGTGTTGGGGGCTGCAGACCCCTGGACCCCTGACTTTCTTTGCCTGCCTAAGACCCTTTGCCTGTTGGAGTGAACTGAGCAAAACAACTTGTTTTCCTGTGTTTGCAGCTGCTCTGAGCACAAGACCCTCCTGAGTTCCTGATGGTAGGGAGTGAACTCTCGTGGGTTTTACAGCTGAAAATCCCAAGATCTGGGTCATGCATGGCTATCAATTAAGGGTCCCTATAAAAGCTTCCCTGGAGCACAATTAAGTTGACCTTGTTTCAAGGAAGACCGGTGTCCCTGTTTCTCTGTCTCTGTGTATATGTGTTTAAATCTCCAGCCTCTTTCCCTGCTAGCAAACTGGCAAGTGGTCTATTGTGCAGGGAGTACGCTACAGGTGTAGTACCGTAATACACATAGTACAGTTGCTACAGAACTCTATGTAGTACATGTAATAGTACAGACGCTACAGAAATGAAACAACTGGATTAGCCACAAAGAAGATGAAAACTGAATAATTTTTGAGATGCTATTACCATTTTGTTTTCCACTTAAGTTTCTATACTGTATTCCAAAACACACTGTCTATATACTTTAATGTAATGTTCTAATAGCAGAGGATTGGAGAAGGGGAAATGTACATATAATTTATAACTTCTTGGGAAGAAAGTGTTATGTGGGATTGCACACATTTGGCCTTTGAGCAGTCTGCAGGTGTTATCTTAATTACTTTGAGTTTAATTTGGTGGGAAGACCTGTTGACTGTGGGTAGCACCATTCCCTAGGAAGGGGATCATGAAATGTATAAACGTGAATACCTAGCACAGCAGAAGCACACTTAAATTCATTCTCCTTATTTTTTTTAACTATGTTGTGCCTAGCTGCTTTATGTTTCTGATGCCTTAATTTTCTCACAGTGACAAACTGTAACCTAAACCTTTAGGCCAAATAAGCCCTTCCTTCCCAGAAAGGAAACTAGAGCAAAATGGTAGAGATTGTTTTAGATCCTACAACAGTTCAATTAAAATGTTAAGTGACTGACAAACTGCCAATATAGGTATAACTGTCTTTGAAATTTCCTGCTTCATGAAAAAGTCTGCCAGATATTATGGGCCTGTAAGCTAAAGATGGGTGCCTCAATGTTCCAGAAGAAATTTGGGTGACTGTCCAGGCGGCGAGATGTCTCTGTCAATTCTAAAGTTTTGGAAGTTGCTTACAATGTATTTTCTGCTAACTTAGATAATATTATATCCTTCTGGGGTCTTTGTTGGAGTTAAAGAATAGTTATAATTATAGTTGGCCTTAGTTATGATAAAAGATAAATTAGATATAAATATTGTAACTCTAATTCTTGTTTGATACCTGTTTTGTTATATGTAATTTTACTATGTTAAAGTTAAAATCTTTTTATTTAAACAGAAAAGGGGAAATGGTGTGTGAAGTCCTTCTGTATATGTGTTGCTTTTATTGGTTAATAAATTAAGCTGCTTTAGGCCAATGTCTTAGCAGAATATAGCCTGGCTGGAAAAGATATATAGAGAGAGTAGGTGGAGTCAGAGAGAAGCCATGTAGCTGCTACAGGAGATGGACCTCTCCACTGGAGCCCTCCAAAACTTTGCTGGTAGGCCATGATCTTGTGGTGATGCACAGATTAATGGAGATGGGTTAGTTTAGGATATAAGAGCTAGCTAGTAATATGCTTATGGATTGCACTTAATATACCCAAAAGAATAGGGGGAAAATGAAATAATTAAGTTTAAAAATGGGTGATAGAGGCAAAATGCTGTGAGCTTGCCATGTCTCATATCTTTAACAACTCTGAGAAAGGAGACAACTAGTCAAACACAATCTATGCTAGTTTCTTCATTAGTTTTACAATACAGTTATAATCCCATTACAAAGAATTTAAAGCAACTGTTGACATTTTTGCTGACTTTTAGTTTACTGTCGTAAGTATTGTGCAAAATACCAGGCTCCACAGAGATGTCTGCTCTAATGGTATTTATTGACCTGTATTATGTTGAAGTTATCCTGAATAAACAAAGACAAACATGACATGGAATCAGCTAAATTGTTGGTAAGTAGAGTCATGGTATTTTTTTTACAATGTTTTATTGTTTTTAACCTAAAGACTACACATATAAAGTAGGACTTTATCCTTAACTTATCTTGTTATTATATAAAACAGTAATATTTATTAAAAGTATCTTTGTAAAGCCCAAAATGGGGATACTCAGAGGTGAATTGACTGAATTTAATGGATTAAACTCAAGGATCCTTCACTTGCCTGGCTTATTTCAAGACTCTGTGCTTAATTTTGTAATCAGACTTTTTATGCTTTTCTTCTTAAAGCAGTGTTGTACATAGTCACAGAGAAATCTTGACCCACCCTGGGCATAAAATGATATTGAAGAGAGCAAACCTGAAAGGCCCAGGAACAAACAACACTTTCATAAGGAGCATACTGTTTACTGTCTATAAATGCATCTTCATTTGCAACTGACACCCACTTAGAAATGCTGTTTTTATGCATTGCCTGGGTTCCTTAAACTCTAAATGAAATTTGTCCTTTCAGTGACTGAGAATAATCACAGTGTTTAAAGAGAAAATGATGGGAAGAGTTCTAGGAATGTATTTTCATAGGGAAAGTACTACACTGCAAGCATGAGGACCTAAGTTCACATCTCAAGCACCCATGTTTAAAAAAACAAGTGCCAAATGGGCTTGGGCCTGTAATCGTAGTGCTGGGGAGTGGGGACAGGAATGCCCCTGAAGCTTGACAGCCAGCCTTAGTTGAATCTCGAGCCCCAGCTCCATCAAGAGACCTGCTTCAAAACATACGGTGGAAAGCAATTGAGGACGATGCCAGATAGCAACTTCTGTTCTCCATATGCATGCGCACACACTGGCACACAGGTGCATACAAACATGAACACATCCATATACATGAACAGAGATGAGAAGTGTAGATGCAGAAGCCAGATTCCAGGAATAGAAAGTATGTTAGCGAGACTCAAAACTTTTCACTAGGACAACAATAATTACTATCCATAGCTAAGTGATACATGCTTTTGAGAAAAAGACTACAGATTCTCTCAATCCAATTGACTCTAGTACTCACGGAAAAGAAGTATTGTGGGAATCCTTACCACAAGCAACTCCATGTTCCCGTATTTCTGGTTTCTAAAAACCCTAACTATATCCCACAAGTGCCTCTGGACCTCCCCATGAAATGCCCACACCTCTGAGCAAGGAATTCAGAGCTTTGCATCTACTATGTCTGTGTACATTTCTTACTATAATGCCTTGGCCCAGTTTTTGAAGAAAACAGAATAAAAATTAATTTGGTAAATAAAAAATGAAATTGTCCTAAATATTAAATTGAAAAATAATAGTTGAAATGGTTATATCTATTTTATGTCAGATACTCCCTCCACTTTTGTGGAATAAGACTGCCTCAAAAAAAAATCTATCCAACCTCATAAACAGTCTACTCCCATGAACAAAAAAAATGATTACACTTATCTCCTGGTGACACTAAACAGAAGACACACTTCACACACAGGGTGAACAACTCAACACTACAAATAGTTCAGGTACTCAGTGGGTTATAGTTAATTGACTGAGTAGCTTGTTTGAGGGATCAAGGGCCCTGAAACGAAGAGCTACAATGCCAAAGTATAGGAGATAGTTCTCCATGCCTAGGCACCCAAATGAACTTGAGTTTCTGAAGGAGCCAGTATATGCCAGTCCATAAGAACACAACTCTTCATGTGCTATTTTCTCCTTTATTTTATTTTGATTTATGTTGTTGCAGTACTGTGCACTGCTTCTAGGACCTTGTCTTAGGGTTTCTATTGCTAACCATGACTAAAAAGCAAGTTAGGATGAAATGAGTTATTTGGTTTATATTTCCATATTACTGTTCATTATTGAAGGAAGTCAGCATAAGAACTCAAACAGGGCAGGATTCTGGAGTCAGGAGCTGATATGAGGCCATGGAGGGGTGCTGCTTACTGTCTTGCTTCCCATGGCTTGCTCAATCCACCTTCTTATAAAACCCAAGACCAATAGCCCAGGGATTGCACCACCCACCATGACCTGGGCCCTCTCTCAATGATCACTAAATGAGAAAACGCGTTACACCTGGATCTCATGGGAGGCATTTCCTCAACTGAGGTTCTTTCCTCTGATGTCTCTGGCTTGTGTCAAGTTGACACACAAAACCAGCCAGTACAGATTTTATATACGCTAGGTATGAGCTGCACCTGTATCTCTAGCCCTCTCCACTTCTTTACATTTAAATTCTGTTATATTTGTTTCCCAGCGTACCCTTTCCTGGAAGCATTGAAGTATTAATATAATAAAAAGTACAGATTTGAGGATTTGCCAACTTGGCATCTCATCTTGGGTCTGCCAAATATTGTGACATGTTGCTTACCTGAGCCGTCATTTTCTGGTATATACATTGGGCAGTAACAGTTCTGGTATATACACTGGGTAGTAACAGTTCTGGTGTATACACTGGGTAGTAACAGTTCTGGTGTATACACTGGGTAGTAACAATTCTGGTATGTACACTGGGTAGTTACAGTTCTGGTGTATTTGCTTTCACAGGAACCCCTGGAAAGAAAAGTCGCCCCTATGTCAGCTAAAAACAATCTTGGATGACGACGCCCCCCCTCCCAACAAAGTTTACCCTCAGATTTAGGGACACTAATTGGTGGCTGGTATAGGGTGGTCGGGTTGTGAAAGGCTTTATATGGACTCAGGGGTATAAATTATATGTATATCTACATGTATATATATATATATATATTAAAAAAAAGGGGGGAGGGAGGGATTAACTGGTGATCTGAAGGAATAATTGATTTTTGTGAGTTATTGTTTTTTAAAAAAAACTATATGAGTGTTGATTCTTGTATATTGATATATTGAACATTGTATGAGAGTATGATACTACCTCTGTTTGAAACAATTGTTATATTGACATTGCTTACTATATTGCAATGTACATCTCTACCTCTGATATTATTTATGTAATGACATTGTTTACCATATTGCACTGTACATTTCTACCTCAGATGTTATTTATGTAAGGACCCTATTCACATTTGGAAATCATTGTCTTCATTTATTGCACAGTTGTCTATTCTATTAGTCATACAGTTACATAAGTGTTAAAAATTATATGTTGGTCATATTTATATTTAGGACAATCAGGTTTTTTAGACACATAGAGGTTGTATTTAGTATAGATAGCATAATCTTCAACCTCTTTGAGGAGCTGTAGAACATGGCCTTTAATCTAACCTAGAGTTTTGTATTTATGAGACACAATCACTCCTGGCAACAATGCTCTACTCCCGAGAGAACGTTGAGCACCAAAGACACTCCACTGGGAGTTTGTCTTCTACTTGGCAGAACTGGCCTTGGGGCAAAGAAAAGCCCATACCTCCATTACTGACTAAACTACAAAATATCCATAAGTGGATAAAACAGAATTGTCTTATCTTGCCAAGACAGGATAGGATTGTTCTACTAAAGGTTCCTTGCCATTGTATAATGGTATGTCAGGTTTTTTCAGGCCTCAGCCAAAGTTGGTTGCCTCAACATTGCTATCAAGACTTCGTGTGGTTGCCCAGGTAGTCAATTGTCTCTGTCTTGTGTTGCACATTTTGGAAGCTTCTCGTTTGTATTTCCTGGTTGCTTTGGTAATTTTACTCTCCTTCTCAGATCTTTGATGGGGTTGAAGATTAGATAATGGTAGCTACCTTCTAGATTATTTAGACTTCCCAAAGTAGAGTGATTAAAAAATTTTTTTCGTTATATACTCCTCGCCTGATATTGTTTACTTCTTTTTTTTTTTTTTTTTTTTCCGTAATGATCCTTTTTATTTTTTTTTATTTTTTTTTTTTCTCATGGTTTATTTTTTTTTTATATTTAAAAATTTCCATCTCCTTCCCTCCTCCTCCCCCCTCCCTCCCCTCCTTCTCCCCTTTCTCTCCCCTCCTTCTCCCCCTTCCCTCCCCTCCCCTCCACCCATACCTCCCCTCCCTCCCTCCCTCTCAAGGCCAAGGAGCCATCAGGGTTCCCCACTCTATGCTAAGACCAAGGTCCTCCCAACTCCCCCCAGGTCCAGGAAGGTGATCGACCAAGCTGAGAAGGCTCCCACAGAGCCCGTCCATGAAGAACAATCAGAGCCCAGAGCCATTGTCCTTTGCTTCTCAGTCAGCCCCCGCTGTTGGCCACACTCAGAGAGACGGGTTTGGTCGCATGATCCATCAGTCCCATTCCAACTGGAGTTGGTGATCTCCCATTAGTTCTGTCCCACCGTCTCCATGAGTGAACGCACCCCTCTCGTTCCTGACTTTCTCCCTCATGTTCTCGCTCCTTCTGCTCCTCATCGGGACCTTGGGAGCTCAGTCCAGTGCTCCAATGTGGGGCTCAGTCACCTTCCCCATCTGTCGCCAGCTGGAGGTTCCCTCACGGTCCTGACTTTCTTTCTCATGTTCTCTCTCCTTCTGCTCCTCATCAGGACCTTGGGAGCTCAGTCCGGTGCTCCAAGGTGGGGCTCTGTCATTTTCTTCATCTCTCGTCAGGTGGAGGTTCTTCTTATTATCTTCTCAAGGATCCCAAACTTATAGGCTCGATGTCCTTTAATCATGGCTAGAAACCGAATATGAGTGAGTACATCCCATGTTCATCTTTATGGGTCTGGGTTACCTCACTCAGAATAGTGTTTTCTATTTCCATCCATTTGCCTGCAAAATTCAAGATGTCATTGTTTTTTACCGCTGAGTAGTATTCTAGCATGTATATATTCCACAGTTTCTTCATCCATTCTTCCACTGAAGGGCATCTAGGCTGTCTCCAGGATCTGGCTATTACAAATAATGCTGCTATGAACATAGATGAGCATATGCTTTTGTTGTATGATTGGGCATCTCTTGGGTAGATTCCCAATAGTGGAATTGCTGGGTCCTGGGGTAGGTTGATCCCGAATTTCCTGAGAAACCGCCACACTGCTTTCCAAAGTGGTTGCACAAGTTTGCATTCCCACCAGCAATGGATGAGTGTACCCCTTACCCCACAACCTCTCCAGCAAAGGTTATTATTGGTGTTTTGGATTTTAGCCAATCTGACAGGTGTAAGATGATATCTCAGAGTTGTTTTGATTTGCATTTCCCTGATAGCTAGGGAGGTTGAGCATGACCTTAAGTGTCTTTTGGCCATTCGAACTTCTTCTGTTGAGAATTCTCTGTTCAGTTCAGGGCCCCATTTTTTAATTGGGTTAATTGGCATTTTACCGTCTAGTCTCTTGAGTTCCTTATATATTTTAGAGATCAGACCTTTGTCAGTTGCAGGGTTGGTGAAGATCTTTTCCCAGTCAGTAGGCTGCCTTTGTGTCTTAGTGACAATGTCCTTTGCTTTACAGAAGCTGCTCAACTTCAGGAGGTCCCATTTATTCAATGTTGCCCTTAAAGTCTGTGCAGCTGGGGTTATGCATAGGAAACGGTTCCCTGTGCCCATTTGTTGTAGGGTACTTCCCACTTTCTCTTCTATCACTCTCAATGTGTTCAAATTAATATTGAGGTCTTTAATCCATTTGGACTTGAGTTTTGTGCATGGTGATAGATATGGATCTACTTTCATTCTTCTACAGGTTGACATCCAGTTATGCCAGCACCATTTGTTGAAGATGCCCTCTTTTTTCCATTGTGTACTTTTGGCTCCTTTATCAAAAATCAGGTGTTCATAGGTTTGTGGTTTAAGATCCGGGTCTTCTATACGATTCCATTGGTCAACTTCTCTGTTCTTATGCCAATACCAAGCCGTTTTCAATACTGTAGCTCTGTAATAGAGTTTGAAGTCAGGGATGGTAATGCCTCCAGAAGTACCTTTATTGTATAAGATTTTTTTGGCTATCCTGGGTTTCTTGTTTTTCCATATAAAGTTGATTATTGTCCTCTCAATCTCTGTGAAGAATTTTAATGGGACCTTGATTGGGATTGCATTGAATCTATAGATTGCTTTTGGTAGAATTGCCATTTTTACTATGTTGATCCTCCCAATCCACGAGCAGGGGAGATCCTTCCATTTTCTGGTATCCTCTTCAATTTCTTTCTTCAAAGACTTAAAGTTCTTGTCAAATAAATCCTTCACTTCCTTGGTTAGCGATACTCCCAGATATCTTATGCTATTTGTGGCTATTGTGAAAGGTGATACTTCTCTGATTTCCCTCTCTGCTTCCTTATCCTTTGTGTATAGGAGGGCGACTGATTTTTTGGAGTTGATCTTGTATCCTGCCACGTTACTGAAAGAGTTTATCAGCTGTAGGAGTTCTTTGGTGGAGTTTTTGGGGTCGCTTATGTATACTATCATATCATCTGCAAATAATGAAAGTTTAACTTCTTCCTTTCCAAATTGAATCCCCTTGATTCCCTTATGTTGTCTTATTGCTATTGCTAGAACTTCAAGCACTATATTGAAGAGATAAGGAGAGAGTGGACAGCCTTGTCGTGTTCCTGAATTTAGTGGGATAGCCTTGAGTTTCTCTCCGTTTAATTTGATGTTAGCTGTCGGCTTGCTGTAAATAGCTTTTATTATATTTAGGAATGACCCTTGTATCCCTAATCTCTCCAAGACCTTTATCATAAAAGGGTGCTGAATTTTGTCAAATGCTTTTTCAGCATCTAATGAGATGACCATATGGTTTTTTTCCTTCAGTTTGTTTATATGATGGATTACATTAATAGATTTTCGTATGTTGAACCAGCCCTGCATCTCTGGGATGAAGCCTACTTGATCGTAATGGATAATTTTTCTAATGTGTTCTTGGATTCGGTTTGCCAGTATTTTATTGAGAATTTTTGCGTCCATGTTCATGAGTGAGATTGGCCTGTAATTCTCTTTCTTGGTTGAGTCTTTGTGTGGTTTAGGTATCAGGGTAACTGTAGCTTCATAGAAGGAATTTGGCAGTGACTCTTGTGATTCTATATTATGAAATACCTTAAGGAGTATAGGTATTAGGTCTTCTTGGAAGTTCTGGTAGAATTCCGCATTGAAACCATCTGGTCCTGGGCTCTTTTTGGTAGGGAGGTTTCTGATAACAGTTTCTAATTCTTCGCGACTAACAGGACGATTTAGAGCATTTACCTGGTCCTGGTTTAACTTTGGTATATGGTATTTATCTAAAAAACTGTCCATTTCTTTTACATTTTCCAATTTTGTGGCATACAGGCTTTTGTAGTAAGATCTAATGATTTTCTGAATTTCCTCTGTGTCTGTGGTTATGTCCCCCTTTTCATTTCTGATCTTGTTAATTTGCGTGTTCTCCCTCTGCCGTTTGATTAGTTTGGCTAAGGGTTTGTCAATCTTGTTGATTTTCTCCAAGAACCAGCTTCTTGTTTCATTGATTCTTTGGATTGTTTTCTGTGTTTCTATTTTGTTGATTTCTGCCCTCAGTTTGATTATTTCCAGTCTTCTACTTCTCCTAGGTGAGTCTGCTTCTTTTTTTTCCAGAGCTTTCAGGTGTGCTGTTAAGTCACCAATGAGTGCTTTCTCCGTTTTCTTTAAGTGGGCACTTAGTGCTATGAACTTTCCTCTTAGCACTGCTTTCATTGTGTCCCATAGGTTTGAGTATGTTGTGTCTTTGTTTTCATTGAATTCAAGAAAGACTTTAATTTCTTTCTTTATTTCTTCCTTGACCCAGGTGTGGGTCAGTAGTTGACTGTTCAGTTTCCATGAGTTTGTGGGCCTTCTGGGGGTAGCATTGTTGTTGAATTCTAATTTTAATCCATGGTGATCCGATAAGACACAGGTGGTTACTAATATTTTTTTGTAACTGTGGAAGTTTGCTTTGTTACCAAGTATATGGTCAATTTTCGAAAAGGTTCCATGAGCCGCAGAGAAGAAGGTATATTCTTTCCTATTTGGGTGGAATGTTCTATAGATGTCTGTTAAGTCCATTTGGTTCATTACCTCCATTAAGTCTTTCAATTCTCTGTTAGGTTTCTGTCTGATTGACCTGTCCATTGGTGAGAGAGGAGTGTTGAAGTCTCCAACTATTAGTGTGTGTGGTTTGATGGCTGCCTTGAGTTCTAGAAGTGTTTCTTTTACATAAGTGGGAGCTTTTATATTAGGGGCATAGATATTCAGGATTGAGACTTCATTCTGAAGGATTTTTCCTGTTATGAGTATAAAGTGTCCCTTTCCATCTCTTCTGATTGATTTTAGTTTGAAGTCAACTTTGTTGGAAATTAGTATGGCCACACCCGCTTGTTTCTTAGGGCCATTTGCTTGATAAACCTTTTCCCAACCCTTTACTCTGAGTAGGTGCCTGTCTTTGTGGTTGAGGTGTGTTTCTTGTAAACAGCAAAATGTTGGATTCTGTTTTCGTATCCAGTCTCTTAGCCTGTGCCTTTTTATAGGTGAATTGAGTCCATTGATATTAAGTGATATTAATGACCAGTGGTTGTTAACTTCAGTCATTTTTAGTAGTAGAGTTTGTGTGTTTCCCTTCTTCTAGTTGTGCTGGTGAAGGGTCGCTAGATGCCTGAGTTATTGTCGGCGTTGTTGGACTCCTTGGTTTGTGATTTTCCTTCTATTACTTTCTGCAAGGCTGGATTTGTGGCTGCGTATTGTTTAAATCTGTTTTTGTCCTGGAATATCTTGATTTCTCCATCAATGGTGAATGCAAGCTTTGCTGGGTATAATAGTCTAGGCTTGCATCCATGTTCCCTAAGTGTCTGTAGCACATCTATCCAAGCTCTTCTGGCTTTCATGGTTTCCATTGAGAAATCAGGTGTAATTCTGATAGGTTTCCCTTTATATGTTACTTGACCTTTTTCCTTTGCAGCTCTTAATATCTGTTCTTTATTCTGTATGTTTTGTGTTTTGATTATTATATGGCGTGGGGATGCTTTCTTTTGATCCAGTCTATTTGGTGTTCTGTAGGCTTCTTGTACCTTCATAGGAACATCCTTCTTTAGGTTGGGGAAGTTTTCTTCTATAATTTTGTTGAATATGTTTTCTGGGCCTTTGAGTTGTAATTCTTCTCCTTCTTCTACCCCAATTATTCTTAGGTTTGGTCTTTTCATGGTGTCCCAGATTTCCTGAATGTTTTGTGTTAAGAATTTGTTAGATTTGTTTAGTTCTTTAATCTGTGAGTTTATTTCCTCTATAGTATCTTCAGAGTCCGAGATTCTTTCTTCCATCTCTTGTATTCGGTTGGAAATACTTGTCTCTGAAGTTTCTGTTCGTTTACTCAGAGTTTCCATTTCCAGTCGTCCCTCAGATTGTGTTTTCTTCAATACCTCCATTTCATTTATCAGGTCTTGTACTGTTTCCCTTACCTGTTTGATTGCTTTTTCTTGTTTTTCTTGTTTTTCTTGGGTATCTTTGAGAGATTTATTTATTTCGTCTACCTTTTTGTTTGTCATCTCCATTTCTTTATGGCAGTTTTTTACCTCCTGTTTAAGGTCCTCTATTATTTTTATAAAGTACTGTTTAATGTCGGTTTCTTCTATATCTTCTGGGGTAGGGTGTTCAATTCTTGTTGTTTCGGGATGTCTGGCTTGTGGTGATGTCATGTTGCCTTTCATGTTGTTGGAGGAGCTCCTGCATTGGCGCCTGCCCATCTCTTCCTTCAAAAGGAGCGCGGAGGTGTTTGGTGTCCCCAAAGAATGATGGATCCTCCTGCAGACTGTGAGGTCCCCTTGCAGGCCAAGCAGCTCTCAGACAAAGGCCTACCTTGCTCCGGGCAGTCAAATGAAGGAGGGGACCTCCCACCGGCCTGGGTGCACTCAATTCCAGGTCCCCAGAGCCCAAACAGGCTGAGCTGTGGGATTTTGTGGCCCCAAAGACGGGAGGATGAGGCAGGGGGAGGGGGGGGAGGATTCTGGGTGCAAGCTGGGAAGGGACAGGAAGAGAGAGGCAGTATCCGGGGAGAATAACCCCTGCAGGAAGAGCAGGAAGTGTGCTGGTGGCAGGGGGAGTTGTGGAAAGTCGGTGGTCCCTCTCCGGGCAGCTGCCGCGGTTCGGGCACTCACTCCTCACTCACCCCAAAGCACGATGGATCCTCCTGCAGACTTTCAGGTCCCCTTGCAGGCCAAGCAGCTCTCAGACAAAGGCCTACCTTGCTCCGGGCCTTGTTTACTTCTTGTAATTTTATATGATCTGTTCCCATTGTATATAGTTGTATTTGGTTTCTGAATCTGTCTTATTTAGACAAAAGGGGGAGATGTTGGGGCAGTTGGCCCAATCCCTGCGTTCAGGGGCGTGGCTGCGCCAGCGGAGTAGCATTCCCCTTAAATAGGATGGGGCGCCGGAAGGAGCCCCGTTTTGCTCTCCCCCGCGTACCTTCTGCTCCGCTGGACCCTTGGTTCTGTAAGTTCCCTTATCTCCCCTTGTATTAAAACTGATTAATTATAAAAGGACTATCGTGGTTATTCTCTAACTCCTACAACCGCCGGTACCGCCGGCATTTGCTGGTACGTTTGGCCCCTACACAGTTCTGGTGTATACACTGGGTAGTAACAGTTCTGGTGTATACACTGGGTAGTAACAGTTCTGGTGTATACACTGGGTAGTAACAGTTCTGGTGTATACACTGGGTAGTAACAGTTCTGGTGTATACACTGGGTAGTAACAGTTCTGGTGTATACACTGGGTAGTAACAGTTCTGGTGTATACACTGGGTAGTAACAGTTCTGGTATGTACACTGGGTAGTAACAGTTCTGGTGTATACACTGGGTAGTAACAGTTCTGGTGTATACACTGGGTAGTAACAGTTCTGGTGTATACACTGGGTAGTAACAGTTCTGGTGTATACACTGGGTAGTAACAGTTCTGGTGTATACACTGGGTAGTAACAGTTCTGGTGTATACACTGGGTAGTAACAGTTCTGGTGTATACACTGGGTAGTAACAGTTCTGGTGTATACACTGGGTAGTAACAGTTCTGGTGTATATACTGGGTAGTAACAGTTCTGGTGTATACACTGGGTAGTAACAGTTCTGGTGTATACACTGGGTAGTAACAGTTCTGGTGTATACACTGGGTAGTAACAGTTCTGGTGTATACACTGGGTAGTAACAGTTCTGGTGTGTACACTGGGTAGTAACAGTTCTCCCTTAGTCATTCTCATTTCACTAAGCTCCACTGGCCTCCAAATCTACTGGAGTTAAAACCCAGAGTTCTTCTGCGCCAATTTAATGAGAACCTCTGTGGGTTAGAAAGTCTTGGAATCTGAATTTTGCACCCCTATGTAGTTTTGGACAGTCAAATACTTCAAGATAACACCCCAGCTTGTCCTCTGAAGAATTAAATGGAACTACAAGGTGAGAGGTTCCCCTACAGTTTGGTTGCCCCCATTAGTTTATTTTCCAGGAAGCTCAGAACCCTAAAGTCAAGACATAGGATCGTTTTCCTAAGGATCTCTCTTTTATCCTTTTCTGCAATGCCATGAGCCTTCTACTTTCTTTCTGAGAAGGAAGGGCAGGTTCACTGAGGAGTGGGGTAGGGCTGTGACACAAGGGGACTTTCATAGAATTTCATTAATGTGAGTGGATCTACCCCACAGGATGATATAAGGATTAATTTCTATTTGGTAATTTACTGTGTGTAAAATGCCTTGAAACCCTTGGAGAAAAGTGCTATATAAATGTAAAATAATAATTATAATAATAATAACCTCAACTATTTAACTGATCAGTGAATTAGCCAGAAGATTTAGTCTGCCAAGGGACAAGGCTGAAACCATTATAAGCAGAAACACTCTACATCATCATATCTCATAACTGCTATCACAAAAAGGGGAAACAAAGGGTGAAAATTAAGATAAATCCACAGTCTCAACTGATTTAAATGACAGAGGATCACTAGTAATGTTTCATGAAAAGCAGGAAATGCAAAAATGACAGCTGCATTGTAATTCTAACTCAGCTCCAGTCCTGGGGTTTTATATACTTTGTTCTTTATTTGTATGGAAAATATCTCATCAGTACAACATCTCAAATTTAGCATTATTAAAATGCTTAACTATGCTTTGGCTTGGTTAGAATATGTTCCTAATTTATTCATATTGCCGGTAATACTTTCCTATGTGAAGAACAGTGATAAAGGTTGCATGAAGTTCCAGGTAATCTGTGAACTAGAAGTTTGCTGTGAACTTGACTCCCCATGGATATACCCTAAAACATACAGTAGGGAAGAATAAGCTACCTTTAAATATAGGCAAGTTAAATGTCCAGGAGATACCTTTGCTCTCAGAACATATTTTTGTGTAGAGACTCAAGGGAATTTCACTGAGCTCGGCTCTGATATTATCTGTTCCACACATTAGTTTCATGGAGCTCTTCCTACCAAAACCTGAGGGGGTTGAACCAAGGAGTTTTCTATACTAAACACCAATCTCTTATTAAGGCATAGGAAAGAAAACAAAAAGGCGATAGAAACCTTCATAGGAATGCTCGGAATGCCTGAGAGCCTGGGCTTAGCAACTGCACTGGGTCAGGTGTCATCCAGAAGACAAACAATTAGCTAGAAAGGGTCTTTGGTAATGAACAGGCTTTGAGGCCCTGAGTAAGTTTTAACTCCGTTTATGGAGCACACAAAAAATCGTTTCGGTATAAAGAGATGCTGTGTACTTCCATAAAGCAAAGTGGGAAGGTGAGACTTTTGAAACAAACAGGGAATCCCTTCCTCCACACAAAATTACCAATTTATCAGCCAACCAGTCAACTACATCTGCCGCAAACAAAACCCAAACAAGAGCATGTTGCACCTTGCTCTAGGTTAAATCATTAACTGACATTGTTCAATATCCAGCACGAAGAGTGGGTATAATCCAAGTGAATGGATTATAAACTAAATCAGTATAAAATCAAATTGTTTAATAAAATCTTAAACTAAGCTTTCATCTGTCTATAAGGTAGAGTGATCAATGAAATAATGAATGAGAAAATTTTAAAGAACTGAAACAGAGGCAAAATTGACTTTGTATGAAGTAGTAAAAACTTGAAATGCTTTTGATTTATAGAATATTGGCCTGGGACACGTACTGCTTAACATTGCAGAGCATTTTAAATGTGATCTGTGTTTAAATAATCCATTTAGAAACAAAACATGAAAATATAATAGTTGTGGTATAGCTGCCTGACTTCAAAGGGCTTCTGAAATGGGCACAAGCAAGGGCCATGTTTTGAATTGCTTCTGTGGGGGTCACTAGCACACAACCATACCCAGCTAAGTGCTGCCCAAGAGCTAGATTACAAGCACTTTAAAATTAAAATCCCATCTTTCCTAAACAGATACTCGTCGCTCTGTGACAATAATGGCACTGCCAATGCCCTGGCCTTCTAGCCATCTTGTATTCTTTGCCCTTGTATAGCCAAACTAGCTGTTCTCATCAAAGTAGAAAAGCCGTCTGAATTGTGCGAAAGGCACAGCTCGGGATGCTCTTCCTTTCAGATCCCTGTCAATGAATACTGTCCTCTTTTCACTGTGTAGAAAGGGGGTTTCTGTTCATTTAAGTACTAAGCACATTACTATGCTTTTTAACAAAACAGACTACATGTGACAGTACACGCTATACCACAGTATTGTCAATAGTGTTTTAAAAGTTTTCTGTACATTAAAATATATTTATTTGTCCAGAAAAGTAAAAATAACAATATTCTTTAAAAAAAAAACTTGACATTACTATCTTCTAAAAAAAAGCTAAGTGAGAAATATCAATGGGAATACACATGGGGAAGAAAAATCACTTGAGGAGCAACATACTCTTACTGAATTTCTTTTCTTTAAATATACAATAGAATCCTCTGACATGTGTTTTCCTTTCTCGTCATGGTCTATTGAAGTATAGCTCTTGAGATACAGAAGAAAAACAATGCTTTTGATGTTCTGATGTTCCAGACTTGCAAAATATTAGTTTGTTTGTTTTAACATTGTAAAGGCACTGCAAGAAGGAAAAGTTTGAAAGTAGTCCCATCATTCATAACATACAAAAGCAGCAACAATAGGAATAGTAGTATCAACAGTAGTCAACACTTATTTAAGGTTTAGACATCCTAAGCACCATGGTTATCATATGTATTAACTCATTTAACCTCCATAGCAACTCTACCAGGTTGTATTATCATTTTTCCATTTATTGATGAAAAAACAGAAGAACAGAAGAATTAGAAACTTTCTCAAGATAACACAGTCAACTTGTAGATCCAAAGTTTAAACCTATGGAGCTAGCCTCAGCTACATGATGATTATATTTACTGAGTTACATATAGGGAATATGTTAGAGAACTTCACAGAGGATGGCTGATACTACTGACAGTACTTATCCCAGTATAATATACTGTTTTATTTTCATGTAATACATAACTATGATAAGCTTTTCACTTTAATTTAAAATACAAGGTATGTCTAGCACATCCAAATTGTTAGTATCACTAATTTTACTCAGAGGAATTATTATTATGTAAAATAAAGGTCATTTTAATATAAAAATTGAGATAGCAGAAAAGGTTGATCTGATAACCCAGACAGTTACCAGTAGTAACTGGGTAGTGTACTTAGTGTGGAAAGGTGAGACTGTGTGAGATTTCATCATGCTGCTCAGAAGAGCAGGAAACTGAAAATTTATGTAGACTTACCTATAGTATTTTTCATTAAATATTATCTGACTATGGATGAATCCTGGTAACTGAGACCACAGAAAGGAAGAAGATGAATAATTGTGTGTAATTGGGTATGTTACTTTGGTGCCTGAAGATGAGCCTTTCTTACTCCTCTGAACCTCTCCGCAGCAGCTGATTCATCTGTATTGTTCCTCTTCTGGTCTGAACACTTACTCCATTGTGCACAGCCCCTCCCTTTTCTTAAGTAAAAGTACAGCTTGGGGTCAGAAGGAAAGGTCAAGCTCAGGTATTCATAGTGCTTAACTCAGCCGTGCCTTAGTTTCCTCCTGTGTCTAGAATAGTAATAGACTTTTCATTTAGCCATTATGTTAAACAGGACAGTGAATGTTAAGGCTCAATGGGAGGTCAATGATTAATAAACTTCATTATTATTGATTTTAATCTATTAATACATATGTTCTTTCCCCAGGAAGATTATGTTTCTTTTCTGAGAGAATAATCAATATGAATGGTTATTATTTTGTATACAGCTTCCTGAATGTTAAATATATATAACATATATTAATGCATTTAATTTGTATAAAGACTCTATGTGTAATACGTTTATCTTTACTATATATTATGCAAAATGAATACAGACATTACTTACTGTGTGCCGGGAATACTACAAACTGCATTAGGGTGTTATCTTACAAAATTTGCCTCTCTTTATAAGGTTCTGATTAGTGGACTCTAATAATCACTACTTTGTACAAAAGGAAATTTAGGCTTACAGAATTCACCTAGCTAATAAGTGTTCAAAATGTAAATGCTTAATCACAACCCCATACTACCTGCTAAATGATAAATTTAAGGTAGATATTTAATAACTATGAGACCTTTATGCTAAAACAGTTGCCCTGTTGATTGTTCCTGTTACGAGAAAATTCGCGCTTACAGCACACTAATGTGGCCTGTGTACTATCATTTGTTCATTATTAGCTATGAAGAAGAGACACTGTATGCCAGTCACATGGCAAGACTTGTAGGAGAAATAAAGCAATACATCAAAATGTTCTCATCAAAAGCAGTTAGGGATTTAATGTCACTTCTCCTACTATCATTTTTATGCATATTCTTATGAAATCAAACTTCTCTCCCTGCCCACTCTTTCTTATTCTTTTCTGCCCAAATTTCATAGTATTAGATTTATACAGATTTTGCCCATAAGAAGCTTATATGACAAGTCAAGGAACCATTTTAATTATATTTACTCTTCATTTTGAGTATGTTTCTTTTTCATATCTGACAAAGACTTCTGAAGTGAGAAAGAAAGGCAAAACCACCTGATTTTTTTCAAAACAATCTTTCATGTAGAATCTTTTGTCTGTAATCTCATAATAGCTTAGAAAATTTTAAAAGGAGGTTTTAGCTGTTTTTGTTCTTTTCAAATTGGCAAAATTTGATTTTTTTCTTCACTTTTGGATTGACTTTGCAAATTAACAAACAAGAAAACAAGAACATATTCAACTTAAAAAAAAACCTTCACTGGAGCCTTGGCATTGCCAACTAATGCTAGCGTTACTCTGCAAACTGCTTCCGTTCTTCTGTCAAGAGCTAAAAGATGCACAGGTAGAATTCACACAGAGTCAAATGCACCATAGGAAGAAAAGAACAGAGGGCAAGACAGGACTACCACACTGCTGTCTGAGACTCTCCAGGAGCCATCAGATCACAGTATCTCTGCCTCCATATCGGTGGCATGAGTGGGTTTTTTTTTGTTTTTTGTTTGTTTGTTTGTTTGTGATCTTCAACAGTGTCTGTTTAAAGTATTTGAGATGGGTACTGTGGGAGCCTGAATTATACTGGGATGCTCTGAAGAACCCTGACTTCTTACATTTGACTGGAAGTTGTAATGACTTGATAATTTCAGAAAGGACTTTCAATAAAAAGAACCCCCCAAATCTTGACATTAAAGAGAAACATATATATATATATATATATATATATATATATATATATATATATATATATATATATCCATTATTGTAGTAAATAATGAGACTGCGTGAATAAACTTGTCCTGAGAAAGACTGTGGGAATGTAGCTGGCAAGAGAACAGAGGCGATGAGGCTGCTGGGGAAATGCACAGGTGCTTGACACAAGATACTTCCAACTTGGCAGGATAGGTAGTCTAATCTTGGTGCTGATTGATTTTTTAAAGGCTTTCTAATAAAATAAAAGGAAATTCAGGCTGGGCATAGCGGCATATGCCCTTAACATCACCATTAAGAAGGCAGAGACAGGCTTGTATTTGTGAAGGTCATCGTGGCCTAAGACTATGCAGTAAGACCTTATTTCCAAACTCAAGTTCAGATACTATTTTACATACTTATGAAAAAACTATTTTAAAGACGAGAAATTATATACTCGGAAAGTTATTTATTTATTTTAGTTTTGCAATTCTGGTGATCAAACCCAGAGGCTTTTTTCCCCCTTAATTTCACAGAGGTTAACTTCACTACTCAATCTATTTCAGACAGAATACCTCTTCCACTGGCTAAGATGTCTACCCTAAAAGAATATGGTTTGGCATAAAATTGTCTAAATCTCTAAGCTATTCAGAGCTGGGCACCACTGGATTCCTAGATGAGTAAAGTGTTTAGGAAGCCCGACCCGGACATGTCATTGTCCTCTGATTTCACAAAGGCAAATTTGGAGCACCCCACTCTCTTGCTTATACAGAACTCCAGCCTATGGCAGAATCTGCCCCGAAATCCAGGTGTTTCTCCTATGAAATTCCACCATACCCCAGTGGTTCACACTTAAGTCCTCCCCTCTTAGGCACAGGGACTCCCCAGTGTGTTCTTCTCCTGACTTGCCTTCACCCTGGGTAGGTGATCTTGGTCCCCCCTACCCCCCCCCCCCGGGATAAAGAATCCCATTTGTTTTGCAAAATCTATTTGAAAGGCCACTTCCTCCTCAAAGTTTTTCTTTTCACTCCCCCGAGGATCTACCTTTTTCTCTGACTTTCTATAGCACCCTGACCACCATCCCTTTCTCTCTGCTGTATATGGATGTAATATTTTCTGTTATCTCCTTCAAGAGTTATCTAACTTCAAGATGGTTAGAGCCTGAGGGTATTGGCCTTGAACTTTCATCCGAACTTGACAAATAATAATCAGCAAAGAAACATGGTGTATTGATGTATTTGACTAAGTAATGATGTTCAAATGCTACAATGCCAGAACCAATGCTTGGTAACTGTTAGATAGATAATATGGAGTTTTTCACTTGATCAGCCATGCCTTAATTTTAAATTCATTTAATAATTTTGTATGCTCACCAAAGGAACTACAAGGCTGCTTTATAGAATGTTTTCTGCTCACTTGAATAAAATCTTTCAAATCAAATCAATAGAATAAGAAAAAAAGAAAAGCCTATTGTTTGATAAAGACTGTTATTGGATCAAACAAACAATGGGTACATTTTTACATCTACCTGAGTACAACCATGATAGAGTCAGGAAAATGTGATAAACTGTAGAAAGCTGAGAAATGTACCAGCTCACTCTGAGCATCGCTGCCAACACAGTCTTTAGGTATATATTTTACCACCTTACTTTGTGAGTGGTGCTTATAAAAATGCATGATTAATCTGTCCATTGATACTAGTTTTTAAAACAAACAAAGCAATTTAATACCAATGCAAGGGATAAATGGCTAACATTTACTGAGTCATTTATCATCTAGGCAAGATAACAGATTCTAAACATACTTTCTCATTTAAATCCTCATCAAAACACTAAGATAGCTAGTATTTGCTCATTCTAAAAAAAGCCATAACTAACCACATAATATAAACTATTTCCTGGAGGTCACGTTATTTGAAAGCTGTGGAAAAAGAATTTGAAAAAACTAAAGCCCTTAGTCTTTTGCATTTATATCACTCTGCTTCTTCTTGGAATCCACTTCTAGACCAAAGAAGTTGAAACAATGTGGATTAACAGAAGGGCTAACTATGAAAGTATGGCATTAGACACTGAACAACAGAAAATATTAGATAATATTTACTACTACCATTGTAAGCATTTTGCTTATATTCACTGACTGAATCTTCAAAGCAATTTTTTTAGGTGAATGCTACCATTATGATCTTTACTACTTTTCTGGAGAGAGACTCAGACAAAAACAAAGTGTCACAGAATCCTAAAGCTAGTCAGCAGTTATGCAGGTGGACTTCAGAGACCAATGTCCTCAGAGTGGTATCTCTGTCTTTAGTGCTCCCCCATTAGAATGAAAAGACATTAAAGACAAAGGGGGTTCCAAACACGCTTCCAAAGGTGCAAAGTTGGCCTTCATTAATGTTACTTTCTATCCTTTTCTTTAGTTATAAAATGCTATAATAACAAGCATAGTATTATCACAATAATTTAGTTTTAATGTATATTTCATTTTTTGAAGGCTTTAGATATTACATTTTATAAAATGAGCAGTGAATGTGGAGATAGTAAAAGCCAAAGGAATAGAGCTTACTGTGAGATTGTGTCTTGAGAAATGTCAGAAACTACACCTATGAAGACTTACCAACATCTATACTTCAATAGGTTGAACTAGGATGGCGTGACTAGACATGATAACATCATGGGGAAAACTTAAAAGGCTTCAGCCCTATGCAAAGGACTGTAAGCAACTAAGGAATGCTGAGAGTGGAGAAACAGTCTTCCTTAGTAAAGGAAATTGAAGTTATCCAAAATCAAAGGGTCAGCTCTGAAAACATATACACAAAAGTGACAATACACAGAAATACAACAGAAAGGTATTTATGCATTAAGAGCGGGGAACCCTGATGGCTCCTTGGCCTTGAGAGGGAGGGAGGGGAGGTATGGGTGGAGGGGAGGGGAGGGAAGGGGGAGAAGGAGGGGAGAGAAAGGGGAGAAGGAGGGGAGGGAGGGGGGAGGAGGAGGGAAGGAGATGGAAATTTTTAAATATAAAAAAAAATAAACCATGAGAAAAAAAAAAAGAAATATAAATATACATGCACATATATTATATAGACATATAATATATGTAACAATAATTCAAGAAAACGAGCTATGAATTTGAAAGAGGGCAAGAGATATGCATGGGAGGGTTGTAGAGGGTGAAAGGAAGGAAATAATGATGTAATTATATTAATCTCAAAAAAGTTAAAGAAGTTACTTTTAAAAAGATAGTGGATGTGTAATGCAAGAAACAGAGTAAAATGGTGTTGACTATTTTCCCACTATGGATATAGATAACAAAGGTAGGATATGTATGTTTGCACAGATTTTTTTTAAAAAAAAATGGTTTATATATACAGAAAAATAAGTATAACAGTATCCAAAATTTTGAAAGATTATTTAGTATGATTTTCCATATACCACGTGATTTTAATTACTCTCTTGTAGTTTAATCTATATATTTGACAATACCAATAAATGATTTTCATATGAAGTAAAAAGAATAGCTCTAGCAAGTCACAGTCCTGTTTTAGAGGTGAGAATACTGAGGGCAAGATCAATAGGAATCGTATGTAATTTTGCCCTTATTTAGTGATAGAACTTGAACAGAAACTAATGCTTTCATTTCAAACTAGTGTGTTTTCTCTGACCTCTAATTCTCTTGAGTTGTTATCATTACTGAGATTCAAAGGAAACCTCGGAAGAAAGCTGCGGAAGGGGCTAGAGATGAACCAATTGAAAATGCGCTGCCAGCCTCTACTGAGGAGTGCCTTTGTTGCTTCTTAGCGTTTTCATTCAGGCTACATGTTTCTAAGTCCAAACCCATACTATAAGAGGTAGGCTGTAATGGCACCTAAATTCTTTACTTCCTCTCTGTAACAGAACATTATCCATATACCACATGACTTTCCTGTGACTCCCAGCAATGGACGTGATCATGTGTGGGCTTAGTACATGTCTACATCTGTTGGCAATGAGTTTAGTAATTTGAGGTGACTGATAGAGTATTACAAGAAATGAAATGAGTAGAGGCACGAGAGACTTTTGTAGGGTGACAAATTCTAAAATTGTTAATGGTTTATCTTTACATAGTAAAGGTTAGCAAACTGTTTAAAATTGAAGAATTGTTTTTCATGAAAGACTATAACCAGCATAACATATCATGTTCTTTGTACTAACCTGGACCCAAAATAAGCCACTTAAAGAATCTGAAGCCTCCTTCTGGAGTATTTCTAAACCTACTTCTTGGATGTAGCTTGGAAGGATGTATGTAGTATCAAATGATTATCTTGGTCATCACACCCTGAAGCAATCCTCTTTATACCTTATTGCCATTTGTATTCCAAGCTTCATTAGTGCCTCATGAAAAGTGGACTCTTCCTTGGCGGTAAGTACAGACAGAAATATAAGAATCAATCTTATATTTCTGTTAGAAGGCACCAAGACTTTGCCATTTCTCTTTAGACCCTGGCTTCATGGATTTTCAGCAATGCTCAGAAATCCATTGAACTGACTGATACTTCAAATATACCGATTTTGCGATTATTACCAAATGACTAGATTTACAATCGTTCTCCCATCCTTATATAGGAGAAAAATATTTAGGTCCTCACACATTCCTCTGAGTCAATTACAACTTCTAGGTTATCAACCAAAATATATGTTCTTTCATTTATCAGCTGGGGACCAAGTATTCTGAACTGTTTGGGAGGATTAAGAGGTATGGCCTTGTTGGAGCAAGTGTGTCTCTGGGGTGGGCTTAGAGGTTTCAAAGAGTCATGCCATTCCCAGTGTGTTCTCCTCTTGTAGAGCAGAGCTGCGGGCAGGAATGCTTTTCATCCTGCCTGGCTCCCGCATGGTTAGCTTTACACCCGAAATAATTACACAGAAACTGTATTCTTTTAAACACTGCCTGGCCCATCAGTTCCAGCCTCTTATTAGCTAATTCTCACATCTTGCTTTAACCCATTTCTAATAATTTATGTAGCACCACGAGTGATGTCTTACCGGGAAAGATTCAGCATATCTGACCTGGCTGCTGGCTTCATTGCATCTGTCTCACTGAGGAGAGTCATGGCGACTGTCTCATTTAGGAGAGGCATGGCAATTGACTTGGCCATCTACCTCACTTCTTCCTGTTCTGTCTACTCCACCCACCTAAGGGCTGGCCAAGGCAGTTTCTTTATTAAAACAGAAGACCCTCCCACATCATCCTCTTTCTTTCTGTCTTATGGTTGTGGATCAAGATATGAGGTTTCCTCTGATCAACTCTAATCTTCTGAAACCAAAGCCATATTAAATGATTCTTTTATAAATTTCTTTGGTCATGGCATTTTATCATAGCAATAACAAAGAACTAAGATACGGAAGAAGAGCATGTAGAGTATACTTCAGCCAGGAGGAGCCTAGGCTGAAGAGAATTGCTTCAGGGACTGCTAGAGTCAGTAGATTAAAGGATTAAGCATAAATAGCAGATAAAGATGACATACTAGCCTATAAAACTTAGGGGCAGACACTGGCATGATGATAGTGACACAAGTGTTATTGGAGTCACCAATCACTCTGATTAGATTTAAGGCTTACTTATTGAGATGGAGCCCATACTGATACTGTCAATAATGTCAAAAACCCCGAGTAAACAAATCACACTGTTCAGCTAAATATACATAACAATAAAATGAGTTCTAATCATTCACTGATATGTCAATGGATTCATGCACCACTCACTCCTCATCAGCAAAGTTTCTCCCTGCAGAAGATTGGAATTAATTCAGAGAATAAAAGACTTCAGAGTGCCCAGCCCTAAATGGGAAGTCTATATCAAAGCCATCCCTCAGGGCTCATGGATCTAAGTGGCATAGGTGCTAGAAAGTTTGTAAGAGCCAGAGTTGATGAATGACTTCAAGAGAACAGTGTTTTTCAGACACAACTAGAGAGAAGCACAAATGAACTCACAAACTGTGAGTGCATGCACAAGAACTGTACAAAGCATATGAAATCCCATCATGGGGGAGAGGTGGTAGGCAAGAAGTCTACCCCTAGCTGACTTTGTCCCTTGACTGCTGCAGGAAGAGGAAAAAGCCTGTTTTCTTGAACGGAATGACAGTTGGTGTATCCAGCGCTGACCTTGCACTCCAGAGGCAGGCCCCACATTAGACAGTTATTGGCCAACCTAAGCTACACTCATTAGAGAGAGAGGTGGGGGAGGAAAGAGGGTGATAGCGAGACTATGAAGTACTGGGGGAGGAGAAAGGCAGGGAAGAATCTGGGTGGGAGGAGTCAGGAGAGGGAGATAAATACCAAAATATATGTATGAAATTCTCAAAGGAAAAAATGTAGGTGCATAACACACATACATTCTGATCTGGTACCCTTAAGGAAGGTAAAACAGTCATCTTTTCTCAATTATACTCCACATAGGGCATGTCTAAACTCTTCAACAGGCCAAATCTTAGAGTAAATAAATCTGTTGTGGAATATTAAAGATGTGTTACATTTATTTATGCTGTGGAACATTTGTTTAATGATGCAAAGATGTGTAACATTCTTTTATATTGCATTTGTTTAACTCTGAAAATCTCTGTTACTTTGCCTGCCTAAGACATCTGATTGGTCTAATAAAGAGCTGAATAGCTAGAAGCTTGGCAGGAGAGAGGGACAGGTGGGGCTGCCAGGCAGAGCAAATAAATAGGAGGGGAAATCTAGGCTTGAGAGAAGAGTGAGGAGTAAGAAAAGAAGAGTTAGACACCAGGGGCCAGCCACCCAGTCACCCAGCCAACCACCCAGTCACCCACCCAGTCACCCACCCAGTCACCCAGCCAACCACCCAGCCAGCCACCCAGTCACCCAGCCAGCCACCCAGTCAGCTACCCACCCAGCCACACAGCCAGCCACCCAGTCACCCACCCAGTCACCCAGCCAACCACCCAGCCAACCACCCAGCCAGCCCCCCAGTCAGCCACCCAGCCAGCCAACAGTCAGCCATGAAGTAAGAAGAAAAAAAAAATCATAGAATAAAGAAAGGTAAAAATCCAGAGGTAAAACACTGATAAAGAGAAATGGTATAATTTAAGTTAGAAAAGTTGGCTAAAAACAACCCAAGCTAAGGCCAAGCATTCATAAGTAAGAATAAGTCTCCATGTATTTATTTGGTGGCACACCCACCCCCCAAAGAGGAAAAACTACAACAACAACCAACAACATAAACAAAAACAAAAATCCAACTACATAAATCCTAAAGTGTTCAGGTAGGAAGCAGAGTTCCTAGGAGTCATTCATTCATTATTATCCTAAAGAAGTCTGATATGTATTGATCTTTCTGTGCTTGGGAAAAAATGTTTGAACAATTTTGGGAAATTAAAAATAATGGTGATATTTTATATCATCTTGCCAAGATGTATTGAAAATTGTCCTGACATTTTGAATTCATGTCAATATGCTTTTCAGTTCATATTTTATAAGATTTTACTAAAATGGAAGAAAATTGAAAGTTTAAGAGTTATATCTACATGTATTAAGCTTGAAGGTTTCAGATATAAATGAGTACTTTATAGAAAGTTATTAAAAGGTCTGTAAGCTTCTAGAGCTGTCTCAACATTGCTGACGTACTCTGCTTCCTACAGCTGTACCCAAGCAGCTTGCTATAAGGAGGTAATTAAGTTTATTTCACAACTGACTAAGCAGCAGAGGACTTTTCTGGAACACACTGGTTTGGAGGCTCATGTTATGGTTGACAATAAATACTTTGGTGGTTTTAAAAGATTGATAAATCAATCATTCCTGTGTTATAATGTATAAAGGAAAGGATTATATTCTTAATTTCCAAAACTAACAGCAGGGCAGTGTGGGGCAGGTTACAGTCGTTACATGAACTTAAGTGGCTTTTCCTTGACAATGGGTAGGCTAATAATTTTTTTTAAAAGTGTCAAATAGATTGCACCCAGGAGCCCTTTAGATCCCTCAGTGTTTTCCACCCCGAGACATTAAACTCAGTTGCAAAGAAACAAAATGTTAATATTTACAAAGCTCTTTCCATTGTACATCCGGTCTTTTTCTCTCATGCACTTTTCTTCCTTCTCTTTTCTTTCTCCTTGTTCCCTTAACCTACTTCACTCTTCTACCCATTTGCTCCCATTTCCCAATGCCCCACCTCTATTAGTCCAAAATCTGTTCATCCTGAAACAGCCTTCACGGATGCAAAAGAAAAGGCCCTAGACAAAGCCCCCATCTGAGACAAGGCCCTCCAAAGGGCGGCTGAATGGGGACCGGGATCCAGCCTGTGGCCTGAGAACGTTCACCACTCGGGAGGCTCTTACTCTGCCAGCCATTAGGCTTCAGCAGGCTTGATGGCTGGATCAGGCCTTGTGATTTCAAAGCTTTCATGGCTGACAAGGACTTGCTAATTTCAAACTTTCTAACCAATTACAATCACAAAGAACTCAGGACACTAATCAGTGAGCAAAATGAGACTGCTGGAGGGAGGCGGCCTTTGCAGGTCTCTCTTGAGGCGCTGCGGCAAATGTGCAGCTGGGACTGCGCTTCAGTCAATCCATAAAAATACACCACGAAATACAAACAGGCACAATGGAGCCCACTTGCTGTTGTTCCCGGTCGTGGGGTTTGTAGAAACCTTGTCCTGTATTCAGCCCATTAATTTCTGATGGTGTTAATTAAAAACTTTTGATGCTGGTTTGAATGGAAAATACCTCAAACAGTGTTTCCTTTATTGAAGGACTAAGTTCCAAGTCTTGGATTATTAGGTTAAGCTCTGTCAGCAGTGAGACCAACATAAATGCTTTTCATACCATCTGCTTTGACCAAGAAGAATAGTAATAGCAATAATAAATAAATAATAAGAAAAAAAGAGGAAGAAGACAAACTGTTTAGGTTGAAAACACCCTCATTTCAACCTATTTTTAAAGAACTAAATTGAAAATTTAAGTCCTTGAATGTCAAACAAATGGTTAAGGAAAAAAAAAGAAGAAAAAAAAATGTTTTTTATTTTTTTTTTCAAATTCTTACAGAACATTCAAATCACCCAATGTTCCAGGGCCTGGATTTTTTATATTTTAAAATGAGGAAAGCTGCTTAAAATAAGCAAAATCAGCTGCTAAAGTGATTCCTCTCTGTCTTTTCCCTCTACACTCTTTCTACAGGCTGATACTTGTGACTTAATAAACGTAACATAATCATTGACGCCTAGAGAGTGAAGGAAACTGCGTGGTGAGCTGGAGAACACATTTCCAGAGCTCAGCCCATGCAGCAGGTCAGGGCACAGAGCAGTGACTCGGATTTCTTTAGCATCCTGAAAACCCTGGGAAGCCTTGGGAACTGAGAAGCAGGGAGAGGATGGCGTGAGCAGTGCCTTCCTGCAGCCCACAAGTAACATCCGTCTCCTCCGTCCAATGCCCTGCGAAGCCTGAGACAAACCACACAGCTATTTGGACTGGTTTTTGACACTCGTGTACAATTTAGTTACTGATAGTTCTCCCCTCCCCCACCCCACGATGGACGGGTGCCGGAAGTCTTGATTATTCACAGTGAAAACCCACAAATATTATCTCTCATCGACTCTACTGTCTTTGTACTTTACTGTGTCCAGAGTCTATTCTTTTTCCCTTTCCCATCTTTTGTTTGTTCGCATTGCCTGTGATGTCAACTGAATCCTTGAAAGACCATAAAACTTCCTTCTCCACCCCCACGCTTCCTCATCATCAAAACTGACTCCCGCGCTGATCACCGTACGGCTAAAAAGAATGGCTTTCTGTACAAAGGCTAGCCATCTGGGCAGCGTTTTTTTCCTTCTCTCCATAATTTCAGGCTTCCCTGGCCTCAGCCTCTGAAACAGTTGGCAGAATTGACCCTCCAAATCTGATGTGACATAATAATGATCCTTTAGCAACATCAGGAGCGGCAGCAGCAAAGCCTCACAGTAAAGCACAAGACGGGAACACCCCGGGTCGTAGAACTGAAATTCCATAAAGGAAATAGCTCTGAGCAAACCACAGGAATCTGTTTGCTCACAAAATTTATGAATTTTACTCGAATTAAATTGATAGGTGATATTGCCTACACAAGGCTAGTAAATGTAAATTAAATACAGATATACAGCAAATGAATGCATTTAAAGGTAATTTCCAGCTGAAATGATTTTTTTTTCCTAGAGACCAAGTTTTTGTTAAACTTAATCCTGACTCTCTTCCCTCTCCAGCAGTAGAAACATCTGGTCGGTTTTAGATTCCCCTTGGATTTCCAACTTCAAAGGGAATTATAAAGAATAACAAATTCATGCACCGGCAGTAAAAAAAAAAAATTAGAGCAGCAGGAGAGAATGGTAAAATTGTCCTTATTTGACTGCTAGTGACAGGCGCCACAGGCAGAATGAGAAAAGACAAGGGCAAGAGCACCTGTTGACAACAGAGTCCCTGCAAGGAACTGACTCTTAAATGCACAGGCCACAGCGATCCATCAGGATTTATTTTAATACTGAAATGAATAAAACAACATTTAATATATAATAGGAATTGGAACAGAAAAAATGATTCACATTTCCTTAACAAAATTTTTTTATTGAAATAATAACAAATAAATCAGTAAATTTTATAGAAAGAATGACTTGGAGACAATCTTAGAGACCCCCTTGGCCTTTGGGTTTTGATTTAATTGGAGGAAACTGTGAATTTTTTTATATATTTCAGAGAAGGCAGGATGAGCCACCCCAGAACAACCATGGCTCCGAATAGACCATCTACCCATCTCATCGTGATAAACTGTTCTTCAAGAGCAGGAAAAGTAGCTGCTGTTTCTTCCTTGTTCTTGCCTCTATCTTGGAGGACTGACCAGATACTGAAGACTTGTTAGTAGAAAAGGGTTTGATGGAACTGTGATAATTGTAATTCTAACATAACTAACATGCTGTATTTGACAATATTTTATAAATATGAATTTATTTTTCTCTATCATTTCTCTAGCAAAACTGAAACACACTTTCTAGAAGACAGGCCTTGATGTAGTCAAATAGGAAAAAGTGAGACCATCTAGAGAAAGTACAAGGTTGCCATTGTAATTTCTTTTATAAACAGCCTCTCTTTTTTTGTTTTATGAGCATTGTGGACTACAACAACAACAATAACAACAACAAAAACAAACAAAGACATGATTTACAAATCAACTTTTGTGTGAACAAAGTAAGAAAAATAGTTAAGAGCTAAAACTTCTTTAAATAATTAATCACAAGAGTCTGTACACTCACTCCTCAAAGGTTACAGAAGTCCATGCCACACACGTGAGATGGACTCACAGTGACAGGATGACAACACCAACAAAGCAGGAGTGTCTCCACAGTGGTTCCCATAGGAGCCCAGAGGGTCCCTTTGGAGGAGTCCTCAGATGGAAGACATCTCCACACCCATCTCCCATCTCCTGTTCACACTGGAGATCTTAGTCAAGAAGAGACAGGATTCCTCCTTAGCATTCCAAAGGACTGAGCTGACTATGCAATTATCTCCTTGAATATCTGTCTTTAGTAGACACTTCATTGTTCCCTTCTCTTCCACATGAAACAGAATCAGAAAAGTTATCTTGATGAGGGAATAACAATTTTTGTCCTCATGGCAACTGCTCACAATTGTATAATATATTTTCAATAAAGACTTCCCAGAAAACATGGCAGGTTCATGGAATAGATTTAGTAATATGAACAAACCCTTCCACTTCCTTTTGCTGTGGTTAGCAGCATCTTCAGATTTGCAATGAAAATCCTGTTATGATGCAGGGTACTGACAATGGAGTCCCTGCCTTAAAATAAGCAGAATCATTCAACTATAATACTGAACTTAATTCAGAATATGAGGTAAGAAGTATGGATTGCTATGTTAGTCTCAGAATGTTGTTTTGTAGCTTGGTGACATACAAGATCACAAATACAACAGTAGTGTCCGATTATCAGGACCCAAACAGCTGCACAGAAGGAAGAAACACCAGCTACTTTCCAGGCTTTTAGAGAGCAGAACTTTTATCAGTATGTGGTGAGCCTATTGGTCTGTTGGAAGCCCGAGTTACTTCTGAGATGGCTTCTCCTGCTCTTTCTGGAAGAAAATACTATCATTTTATTAGTGATAATTATTACTACAGCTGCTATGATGGTGAAGCTTTGGTCGGTAACTTGGATGTATGGTATAATACACAAACCAGAAAGAATTGTGGTTACTCTTTCAATAGTTCAGGTTTATGATAGGCACATAGTACGCATCTCATGTAAGGAAAGGATGTAAGTAAATGATAATTTTGTCCTGTTAGTATGTTATCTTCAAGCAGTGATGATAAAGTGAGCTGCTATAAAATATAGGAACAATGGCTTGTTCCTCCCTTGTCATTCCTGCCTGAATGAACCAGGCACGTTTTTGTTCTTTAGCTAATATTGTAATGGTGGTGATGCCAAGCCAGAGTAGAGTAAAAACAATGTTCAGAAAAGAGATGGAAGAGGAAAAGAATTTGTATTGTTTACATGCAGAGAAGCAATGTCTACAGGTGTTCTGTGGGATTGCATAGTTTATTGCTTGTGTTATTTCTTTCTTTTTTTCCCATGTGCCTTTCCTAGCAGCTCAGACTGAAAATATTTTGTATGTGTCCATATTGTAAGCCATCATATTTTTCTAGACTAGAGATTTAGTGTGGTGGAGAAACCTTTTATTTCTTCTCGAAGGGTTAGGCACATCAATATTCTAGCTACTCACTTTCGAGGCCAATGGAAACTGTGCGCCTAAGATTAAATAGACCAGAGTAACACATAAATTCAGGTTTTACAGAGGCAGTGTGTTACTTAGTTATACATCCTGAATATCTGATGAGTATGAAACACCTGTTGGAAAACACACTACTAACAAACAGCCTCTGGCTGAAAATTCAAAGACAGCAAGAAAGGAGAAACTCATAAATAGGTTCTCTACAGAAAGCCCAGTCCCAAGAGACCATTCTGCATCTGTAGAGCCCGTTAGTGGCGGATCTGGTCTGTCTTTGGAAAACTGGCTTGTAGAAGTTTCTCTAGGATGCTTTTAGGAGCACAGGGGCAACAGACACAGCACTGCTCTGCAGTGCGTTGTTTCTTCCCTAGACACAGAGCTGTGCGTGTATGGGTATAGTTGTTTTATATATATATATAAAACAGGACTCATAAAAGCTCCCCCTTTCAGATTTAAGAATCCCACATAACTATTAGATGCTTTACACTTGTCCAAAAAGATTTAAAAAATAAATGTTTGAACAGTATTATGTTTGGTTTAAGTAGTTTTTCTCTATTTATCTAGTATGTGCTTAAAGCAGTTAGATTGGAGGTCTAAGTAGTCAGAGGATGAAGTTTTTTTAACTTCAGATAAATAATTGTATACATTACATGCATATGTTCAATAATGTAGATAATTAATCCTGTGTAAGTCTGCCATGCAAGTTTTCATCTAAGAATTGAGGCAAGAACAAAAGAAAAATCTCCCCAAGAAAAACATTTGCCCCAGAAATCTATCCAACTGTACGAACTGTCTCTCATCAACTAAACTGCTCTTTGGTTTGCAGATGTGCCTGAGGATGTTATAAAACAAGCTACAAAGATTTTTACAATCAATTGTTATATATTAGAAAACGTGAGGCCAAGACACTAAGAAGAAAAACAGTATTCCATATAATGTTGAGAACTATTTATCTGAAACTTTTTAAACATCAACATGTACAAGCATCCTGATGAACCTGAAACATTAGTTAACTAGTTAACTGCCATGATATCTGAGGTTTGCCTCAAAACAACAAGACAATACAGTTGGAAACTGCTAGGCCACGAGTTAAGCCACTGAATAAACTAGATGATATAGGCATGGGAGTTCATTATTGTAATCTACCTACATTCCTGTATTTGAAATATTTCACAAAATAATCTTAAAAAATATATACTTCATTTGAACTTTCAATCATTTATCCATTATTTACTGACTGATTCATTCACTATTCATATGCAAGAGATAATGGAGATGCAAAAAGTTAAAATACAATGATTTTGCTGGGTATTTTGATTATAGGAATAGAATTTATTTAAAATGTCTATAAAGACTTTCTAACTAAATGCAAAATTCTTAAGTTAAATTTTGAAAGAAGGAACAACAATTATAGAGACATTCTGAGTACTGCATATTCAAAAAATATGTCCTCAGGGGGAAATGAGAGTTAGAAAATATATCAAATAATTATTAATGGTTGATTTAAATTATAGAAATAATTACTTTAATTTTTCTTCATTTTAGTCTTATATATTTTTCCAAATTATTTTTAATGAACATGTATCATTTTAAAATGAAAATAAATATTTATTCATTAGTGGAAAGATATGTTCTTTCCCTAGGAGATTTCTTTTACTAAAACAGAGAAACTGCAAACACACAGCGCTGTCCTGTATTTTACATCTTCCTGCCTGTAAGTAAAATACACCTGAAGGCACAAAATCATCAATACACATTGTATCTGATCACAAAACCAGAAAACACTTTCTCTGGGTTGGAGAGCAATAGGGGAGGAAGCTGCTTTTTTACAAGTCAGCCAGAGTGTGAAACTCTGGCTCTTCTGTGATGACATCATTTGTGATGAATGGAAAGGGAGCAACAAATTAGTTTCCAAGTAAGCCTGTCCCTTGTGCCACTAAGCTCACATTGATAGGATGGAGGTTTATTTTGGGTAGCAAAACATATAAAACAGGAGGGAGGGAGGGAGAGGGAGTTACAGTGCTAAAGGCTGTGGCCTTCAGGGGCAAGCTGGATACACTCAGGGACAGAGATAGATGGGCAACAGAATTAGAAACAACAGAGTGACAACTATGGATTATGTGCAAGGGACATGGAAAGTTCCCACTAGAAAGCTATCTTTATCACCCCAAGAGACAATTTTCTTCATTTTGTGCCCATTCATGTAAAGTGAACTCAAGAGTGCAACTTTTAAAGGTTTGGTGACTATGCCATTCATGACTACACAGGCTAGAGAGCCAGGCAGAAGGGTGGGATGCCAGGCAAGGCCATAATCCTTTGTCAGTGAATTTCACTGCGGCCAGCCTCCAGCAAACTCAGCCCTCCCAGGACTCTGACTTGATGATGACCGGCAACTGTACCCTTTGCCCTGCCATGCTCTCCTTTATACACCTACTACCATGACTGTGCAGAGGACACAACGCTACCCTTCTAGAAATTTTACAGTCTCACCAGAAGACAGAGCCAAATTTTAAGCCTATGTTTACATTGAGCTCTGATCTGGGCCATTCATCACTAGAGTTGGACTTGTTTACTCATATACCAATGAGTCTTTCCCCTTTCTTTCTGCGGATAGATAGATACAAGAGTGGCTATGTTTGCTTTTAATATTCAAAAGAAGAAAATACATTTCAGACTTACAGAATATTAAAATACAAACCAGAAGTTCAAAGAAAGATAAAATGTTTTCCAAAGATTTTCTGTGTATTTTCTTAATGCCAAAATTATGGCATTCTCCATAGGAGACATCAGTGGCTAGCTTCACCTCATGGCTGGAAAAAAATTTCTCTGGAAAGACTTCTAAACAAGTCATCTCAATACTTCCACCCATGTCTGCCAAAGTAATTCAAAATGTTTACCAATACTGTGATAATGGCTTGTATTCCTCTATATTTTACCAATTTCCAAATACATTCTGTTCAAATTTAATTCTTGTGGTAAACTCACTACAGCCGGTATATTTCCTTTTTGTTAGTTTGAAGTTGACAAATTTGGTATGAATACATTTTATTTCTTTGGACTTCAATATTTTGGACAGCAATTTAGAGACAATGAAAGTTCACTTACCAGGCAGCAATCTTAGTAAAATATTCAATTGTTGATGGTAAAAGTCTGAAATGGAAAAGGATGCTGTAAATGTTGGTACGTATCTTAACATATGACAAACATGGCAATCACACAAAATAATACATGTGTCACTCTTCCGGGACCCAGGTTGCTGATATTTTACAGAGAGTAGAGAATACTTCCCTTTGGGAATAAAAGCAAAATTATGTCTCGATCACAAGTGACTTGTTGAGTGCCTGGATGTTTTTAACTTGATGATTACTAACCAGAGCTAGTCAGTAAATGAGAGGTCTGCTAACCCTTTGTACCGTGTTGAGAAGGTTAAGTTCATAGTTAATTATTTGGTCTGCATAAAAATAATCAAACTATTGTGAACCACAAGAATTTGCAATTCTCTTTGAATTTTACTGTACTTTTCATTAAGCATTTTATAGACTCGACATCAACAAACCAAATAATCCAATTAGAGAGTGGGGGTATAGTTGTAAACAGAGAATTCTTAACAGAGGAAGCTCAAATGGCTGAGAAACACTTAAAGAGAGATGTTCAACATTCATAGCCATCAGGAAAATACAAATCAAAACTACTCTGAAATTCCATCTTACACCTGTCAGATTGGCTAAGATCAAAAATACAAGTGACAGCTAATGCTGGTGAGGATGTGGAGGAGGGGGAACAGTCCTCCACAGCTGGTAGGAGTGAAATCTTGCACAGCCACCATGGAAATCCATATGGTAGTTCCTCAGAAAATTTGGCACTGATTTACCTCAAGACTCAACTATAACACTCTTGGGCATATACCCAAAGGATGTCCCATCCTACCACAAGGAAATCTGCTCAGTTATGTTCATAGCAGTTTTATTCAAAATAGCCAGAAACTGGAAACAACCTAGATGTCCCTTAACTGAAAAAGAGATAAATAAAAGGTGGTACATTTACACAGCTACTTAAAAAATTAATTAATTAATTAATCAGCTGTTAAAAAATTACATCATGAAATTTGCAGGCAAATGGATGGAACTAGAAAAGTTCCTGACATCATCCTGAGTAAGTTAACCAAGGTGCAGAAAGACAAACATGGTATGTACTCACTTAGAAGCTGTTAAGTAAAGGATAATCCTGCTACACACCATAGACCTAGAGAGGTTAAGTAACAAGAAAGGCTTGAGTCAGGGGGTGCAAGGATCTCCCTGGAAAGGGAAAATAGAATAAATTTTTCAGGTGGACTAGGGGCAGGTGAGATGAAAACAGGAGGGATCAGTTGTAGGGTGGAAGGGATAAAGGGAGAGAGTACTGGAAGAGATGAGTGAAACTGGGGGGCATTTGGGGAATGATGTAGAAGTGCAGTGGAAATTCCTGGAATCTAAGGGAGTGACCTTAGTGAAGTCTCCTAGTATTGGGTGATAAGGAGCCTGAACTGGCCATCTATAACCAAGCAAGGCTCCTATCAGTGGGACTGGGCATCAACTGAACCACTAAACTTTCTACTTATAATCTGTCCTGCCTGCAAGATGGGGTAATGGTAGCAAAGAATTGTGGGAGTAGTCAAACTATGATTTCTCCAACTTGAGGCCCATGACATGACAGGAAGCCTACATCTAATACGTCATGGATAGCCAGGAACCAGAGGCAGGACAACCCAGAAACCCAGGATAGAACCAAACATGACTGACAAATAAGCAAATAAAAAGTCAGTGCAATGATTTTTAATGATATTCTGCTATACTCATAGTTTGGTGCTTAGTACAATCATCATCAGAGAGGCTCCATTGAGCAACAAATGGGAGCAGATGCAGAGACTCACAGCCAAACATTGGGCAGAGCTCAGGGAACCCATGGAAGAAGAGGAGGAAGGACTGTAGGAGTCAGAGGTGTGGAGGACACCAGGAGAACATGGCCCATAGAATCAACTAAGTGGGACTCAAAGGAACTCACAGAGACTGAAGAAAAACTAAGGCCCTGTATGGGTCTGAGCTAAGTCCTCTGCATATATGTTATGGTTGTGTGGCTTGATGTTCTTGTGGGTCTCCCGACATTGGGAGTGGGAGTGGATGTCTCTGACTCTTTAGCCTGGGCTTGGGACCTTTTTCCTCTTACTGGGTTGCCTAGTCCAGCCTTGGTATGAAGGATTGTGCCTAGCATTACTGTAACTTGTTAGGCCACGTTCCATGGACATCCTGGGAAGCCTGCTCTTTTTCTAAAGGGAAACAGAGGAGGAGTGGATCTGGGGGAGAGGGGAGGTGGGAAGAGGGCCTGGAAGGACTGGAGGGATGTAATGTATACAGGAAGAATAAAAGAAAAAACATTTTATAAATAAAAGCAAATCAGTCTTTTCTTGCTTTGGTGCTTGTTATTCATGTTCTCAATGTAAGTCTTGTGTCAGTAATGAGAAAATGAGCGATGGACCATACACTCATGCTTTTGTGGGGTGAATTACTTCCTTCATGCCTATAAATTTATGTATGGTTTTCAATTCCAAGCTAGGTAAGATAAGCACAGATGTGAAGTGAAAGCTTTAAAACTTTTATATTAAGTTATAAAATCATAGAATGCAAATGAACATTTAAACATCTTCAACCGTGGAGCAAGCAGGTAAGTCTCCAGTGCTATGTAATCTACATTTTAGAAACTGCTTGTCTAACAGTAGGCTTGTCTTCATCCTTCCACATGGTTTTTCTTATCAGTTGCCTTAAGAATTCAGAAGTCACAGGTGGTTTTCCCAGAGGTCACCCTACCTACTAAGTACCATAATGACAGCCGAAGGAAGACGTAACATAACTAAACTACTCCAAACATGACTCAGAAAGATCTGAAATTTGTCAAGCCACAAGCAATGAAAGTTTACATGACAGAGTCCATTCATATGAAAGGACCTACATATACAAAGGAAAAGAAAAGTAACTATTCAGAGGACATAAGAAAAGCCAAAATTCAGGGGAGATTGTGGTAGAGTATATTGAAAAGCCAAAACATTAAATATTTAACACCTAACATATGAAGATCACCAAGGTAGCTTGACAAAAATTAGTTTTTTAAATGAGTCTATGCAACAATGACCACTGAAAGGAAGTTAGGAGAGATGTAAAATTGACTTCTGAGATTTGATGCTTTTATAAAGAATGAGAGCAACCAGCCAGTCAGCTCAGTTGGTTAGATTGCAGTGCTAATGAAGAGTAAGAGTGGGCAATAAGGACTTCCTTATTACCTACGATGATGTCTCCAATGCTAGAACTGAGGCTCCACTTCCAATTTCTTGTCACCCTTTCCGTGCCTGAGCAGAGCTGTGGGAGAGCCAGTGAGTCTCTCCCCAGCGCACCAAAACAAGTATTTACAAAGCTGCTACTTTGCAAAAGGAACAGCTAGGTAAGTGTACTGTCTGAAGAGCTGTTGGTGACTGAGGATCTTGTTCAAAATTAGAAAGTATCTAACACTGAGAAGAGAAATGGAGTTGAAAGGGTTGTGTAGATTTAAGAGATATCACAAAAAAGTCAAAACTCTCTTCTGCTTTGCATGGCACAGGAAGAGAAAGTTTAAGTTTGGCAGCCTTGCCTCCACGTGGATCCAGCATTACAAATGAGAAAGTACACATAGCCTCTGTATTCCCAGGACTGTGATGACAGCTGACAGGGTGGCCTGAGAAGACTTGCTTGCCATAAAGTGAACTTTCAAATCCATTCCTGACTACCTAGGGTTCAGAGTGTGAAAACCCACCAAGATGGATATATATGGAAGCTATCTGACACAAGGTGGCAGGAACATGTTAGGTCTTTCCTTCTGCCTCCTTCCACCTAACCAGATGTCTACAACTATTTTTGATAATGAAGAAATGCTGACTCCCTTAAGAGTTCTGGTTTTTCAGTTTTTAAAAATTCATTTGAAAATTAGGGTATTCTGAATAAATTCCTATATATATAGAAAACTGCATATATAGATTAATATATTGGTTATAGATTATTAATTATGCAAAACTTGAATTCTAAGGAATGCATTTTATATTTTTCTGATATCAGAAAATACTTATGAAGCTGCTCTATGTCCCAGGCACAACGGAAGAACTTCTGCTTGGACAGCTAAGTTAATGGCTGAGGTTCTTGCAACATTACTGTCACTTCTGCCAACAGCAACAAATAGAGATAAAGTTGGATATTTTTTATAATGTGGTACAAATATGCATAATTGCATATTGGAATTCAAGATCAGCTATAATAGACTTAGAGGGGTATGTAGAAAATATGTGTGAATATAATTTTCTGGCTAAACACTAGTGTTCTGATTAATTTTCATGTCAATATTTTTCCATAAGCAGTTCACTGAGCTACAGATATTATACAGAAGAAAAAGAGTTGGAAGGAAATGTATATATGATACTGTTTAAGATATTTACTCGTTTAGTCATGACTCATTTTAAAACAAAAAACCCTATGCAATAATAAATGCAGAAATACAATAATGCCAATAATCTTGATCATTCAATTGTTATAATAAAAATCCCCATACTTGCATAACGAAACCTGAAAAACCAGGCAAAATATGCTTGCTTTGATTTTTATCTTTGCATGCTCCAGTTTTCCATACAAAGGAATTTTAAATTATAAGCTAACCTATAAGAAAATGCATAAATTTTGTACAGTATGAATTAAAAAGTAAAACACAATAATCAAGGAAAAGCATACTTCATGACACAGTATGAATTAAAAAAACCCACAATAATAAAGAAAAACATGCCTCAGATCTTTAATAAACCAAACTCGTTGCTACGTCACAGCTGTAACATCCAGAAAGAAAGCATGAACTGAAAGTAGGACACTGATTAAAAATATAAAAAGCCAATTCTTCAATAGTTTGTGTTTGTATTGTAAAGACCATGCCTTCTCTTTCCCACTCAGCCTTCACCAACCTTCATTTGATTAGAACTAGCACAGTCTATCAGATGGTTTAACAGATATCTACAGTGTCCAGTGTTGTCCTCCTATCACTTTATATCCCTTTAGAAGCATGGATGGTCAGTCACTAAAAAGGAAGACGAAAACAAACCCTCAATTCTTTCCACCATCCTTATCAGACAGAAATGCCTGGTTCTCAGAGAACTCATTAGGGTAAATGAAACAAAATATTTCAGGATAGAAGAAAGTCTGATAAAGCACATACAAACACCACTGTGTTTCCATTTAAGCTGGGAAACAGTATTCTTCAAAGTGAATGAGAGAGTTAAGAGAAAGAGGTGCAGAGACACAAAGAGACCAGAGAAGATAAAGAAGAGTAAGAAAAGAGAGGAGAGGGAAGGGAGAAGAAAAAGAAGACAGACGAGGAGAGGAGAAAGGGGAAAGTAGAGAGGAGAAAGAATAACAAGCATAGAGGAGAAGAAAGAGGAGATGGGACGGGGAGAGAGAAATTCTTAAATACTAGAGACTTAAAGGAAGGTGATGCAATGAATCTGAAGGTTTTCCAAGGAGCAGTGTGGCACGGGGTACTAAATGAGAATTCCAGAAGCTAAGATTCATACATAGAACTGTCATTTAGAGGAGGAAGTCTACAGGGAGTGTGAATTAATCCTATTGTAGCATCTAGATATTTGCTTTTATTGAGACTTTGGGGTTTGAATGTACTTTGTAATGAGAAAAAAAGGTTAGAGACTTACAGTTAAAAAGGGAGAGAAACAGGAGTTTACTGAGTTGTTTTTACATAAATACTACACCAGAATACATTGCAAGTGGAAGCACATGTAAGCTCACAGTCATCTTCCTTATCTCCACTTTACAATTAATTTTCTTCATTAAATAAGTAAAATTGCCTTAGAATAACTTTAGTTTTATATTACCTGGAAACTCCAATACACCACTGAAATTCACAAAATCCGTTTTAAGGCCAGTTATGGCTGTGACAATTAGGGGATGTTGCTGCAGCCTAGGGTAAGTAGAAATGGCCATGGATGTTAACTAACTCCTTTCTAAACAGTCTGGGAAAGGGGGAAAAAACTGTAAGTTTCCCCATCTGTTATTTCCTTTTTGGCTGTGGAAAAGTAGATTCTGTGAGAGTGTTTGAATGTAAAGCTGTGTGTGCTTTTCCCTTTCTGTCTGTGTACCATTTACGCGATGTTGTGTAACTGAATACGGAGTGGGCGGTTAACGCTTACTATTGATTTACTCTATGACACCTAATGAATTCAGAAAGAATTCAAAAAGAAAAGGGCACGAAGGGAAAGGAGTAAAAAGAGAAGGTGGAGGACAGGAATGGGGGAAAGAAGGCCAGAAGAGGTGTCTGAAAGTACTTAGAGAGGCAATCCTAATGCTTGAAATGAGGGTTGTTTCTTTTTACCCCCTCCTTATTTCCTTTGGCTCTGACTTTCAGCTATTGTTCAGGTCTCAGGAAAATGTGTTTGAGCTGGTGACCCTGAAAGCAACCCTGGTATCCCAATGCTATTTCTAACGAAGTTTACTGGCATGTCAGTGTTTGAAAGTACTAATGTTTCAATTTACTGAAAGCAGTCTCACTGAACTGACTAAACTTCTCCATCTGTAGCAGTTTGCCACCTCCAGATGCATTTCTGAATCTGTGTCTGTGATAACTACTGTGAGGGCCCACTAGTTTTTCTTGCTACAAACATTCTTTGGAAGATTCATGGGCTTACTGTTAAAACAAAGATAATTTCTGTTTTGCCAAATTCTTTAAAAATCCTTTAAGAGGCCACATACAACTTTGCAAGGTAATAGGGCACAGGTTATTTGGTTTAACAGAAAAGCCCCAAATAAAAAGTAAATAGCCAAAGTGAGGAAGAACCCAAACTTATGCACAACAGTTGCAGAATAAATTGGAATAATTCCTTATAGTGTGTGTATAGAGACCATTTAACTTTGGAGCATAAGGAAAAAGGCTTTTTCTATCCTTCACTATTGCTTAGTGCTTTCCATGCTAGATTATGAGTTCCCAAAGTTTATACTCAGGAGTATCCATGACATTCACTCTTCCTGTAGGTACAGGACTGTCCAATACTTGTGGACTCTCCCGAGGTTGAGATCAACCACTAGGATAAGAAAGACAGAGAAAGAAATAGATGTTCTCTTGACTAAGCACAGGGTTAGATAGATGAGCAGCGGCCTTGTTTCCTGGACACGTTTTTAAGTGGGGACTAGGAAAATCACATTTATCAGAGGAAAAGACGAGATGGAGCATCTCTGCTCATCCTACTGTCATTCCTTTTCACACGGTCAAACGAATCTCCACTCTGTCCTGTCGTCAGATATACTGAGGACAAGAGGCAATAACACACAGTTGTAGATCTAGTACCTAATACATTAATCCCATCTCTGGGCATAGTAAATATTTTTTGAAACAATAAAATGATTATGGATGAAACATTTCTGTAGGAAAAGAACATAGAAAAGTCTCGAAAGTACATTTCAATGTTTTCTATGAAATCTTAGCCTATATTACTGTATCCTTTATTTACAGGCAAAATAATGATGTAAAGAAAATAGCAGGTGGTTAGCTTGGGGTCAGTTGACCTCAGTTCCAATTTATTACAAAAAAAGGCTTTACAAAAATTATAATACTGATAACATCAGCAAAGTTTTGTGTTAGTTTTCCACCTGTTCTTTCAGTCTAGTTTTTCAATTCACTCCTGGGCACAAAAAAAAAGTCCATTTTAATTTTCATGGACATATTCTAAAGGAAAAGTCATGGGATATCAACATAATTCATCTTTCAAAAAATACTGAGAAGAATGTAGCCACTTAGTAACAGAAGAGAATATGGCTTTTTGTTGAAGGGCAAAGCAGGTTGAGTTTTGATTAGGTTATGCAAATTTAAATTAACAGAAGGGCAACCAAGAATATACTGATTTTCATTTTCTTGGTTAAACAGGAGTTTTATGAGAAAAATAAATTCTGGATTAGGAAGACAGAAATGCAATCTCACAGTTAATTGGAGAATAAGACCTTTAGGAAAGAAAATACAGCTGCAATTCTCCAGAACTGCAGTTAAGACTCGACTAAAAGCATCTGGAATGGTAGCCATGCTGCTTCTGAGGCAGGGGCCATCATCCTGTCAGCTCTCCAGAAATTTCGGTGCAACCTTAAGTCACACTTCCAAAACCATTTTTGTGACTTTGGCCATCCCTTTAATGTAAGTAAATTCAACAAATTTTCCAGGGAGTAGCTGAGTCTGTGCCAATGGCATATGCTGTATGGTTCAGTTTGTGGATCTGGAGAGCAGATGAGTACTTGCCTTTCTGCTTCATATATATATATATATATATATATATATATATATATATATATATTTTAATATATATATATTCAAAGGCTCGAGATTAATTTTTCTGAGGAACAATTATTTGAGACAGACCTAGTCCTAGTATCAAAAGTTCACACGTAGTTTTTCAATCTCCCAGACTAAATAAAAGTGTATAAACTGAAACTTATTTAAAGTGCCATAGAGGATGATTTCAAAGATTCTTTTATATGACACAAAGTCCCTACATTATGTAAAATGTTCACCGCAAAGCTATCTCATACTTATTTTTTCATCTTAAACGTGAGGCTACTGTTGAAATTGTTACTTTCCTTCTCAGTCCTGCTCTGATTATCTTAATCTTTGACTAGATCCTGCTTACTCCCCTCTGTGTCTGGCAGATAGATCTCTCCTGACTTCAGTTTTCTCTCTTCTCTTACTTTCTGTTTAGTCACTTTCTCTTTATTCTTTTCTCACATAGAAGTCATTTTTTTGCTAAAAAGCTCTGAAATACTCTGAAATTCTAAAGAAAAAGTATGAAGAAAAAACTATAAATTTAATAATATATGTAGTCTTGTGCAAAAACTTAAAATTTTTAAGAAGTGCTGAAGCTAGTAGGCACCAAGGGTAATCAACAGCTGACAGGCTTCCCTCTTGAATGATACCACTGTCTAGACCTCAGAACTGGGGTCTGCATAAAGTATCTCATCAAAGATGGAAAGCAAAGCATCTTGATCTCTAGACCACCGATTTTCTACAACACCAGGCTGCCTTTCCCCGCTCCCCTTTAAGTTCTTTCCATGCCAGCGATATAGATATCGAGACTGATTAACACACAAATGGGAAGAGGTCCAGAGAAATCCCAATAGCTCAACGTAGCTAATGATTCAGGTCAAATTCTCTCAGTTCCTAGAGAATCTGGGAAGATGCATATAAAATTCCAGTTACACAGCAAATGAAGTCTAAGAAGGTGAAAAGGAAATTTGGACATGAGAAGGAGGTCTCTGGATATTAAGGGAATGGCTGCCAGAATCCTGTAATTAAGGCTGTGTCATTGTTTCCATTATGAACCTTACTCTTACGGGATTTATAATTCAGCTGTGATGATTAATTCTAGGCTGAAATGCAGTTCAGATACCTTACAGTGGGAAAATTCTTTTTTTCCTTCTTATTCCCTAAAAATACATCAACTATTAAGTCATCTCAATGGCATTAGTATTCAAATTTTGCGAGTTTTCTTAATAAGGGTAGTTCATAATCAACATCCTTAATCTCCAGGAGCCAAGGTGAACATCTACTCCGCAATAAAGGCTGTTAACCTGGTACAAAAATGAGGAATAACAGGATTGTCTATTAACTGAAGAAGCTTAATGTATATCGCTTCATTTATTGTGAACAGCAGCTCAGCAACATTGTGTGGAAATGTCTCCCACTTCTGTTGGCTAACTCTGTTTTATGGTTACAATCACAGAAAAGAATTTCTGATGATTTCCTCAGATCTCTTCTCAGAGTGGGCATAAGATGATAATTAAAATATTCCCTTGATCTTGCTTTCCTAACATTGTCTCCCAAGTCAAAGTGGTGTTGAAGGATAGAGAGAAAAATTGTAGTTATCCATTTAATTCACTAGGCCCAAGGAAACTAGGATTTACTGGGTGTAGTGGTTTTGAATGAAAAATACCCCTCATAGCCTCAGACATTTGAACACTTTGGTCTTCAGCAGGTATCACTGTTTGGGGAAATTTAGGAGATATGGTCTTGTTCGAGGAAGCAAATCACTGGAGGTGGACTGTGAGATTAAAAAGTCTTGCCTACTACCAGTTTGCTTTCTCCATTTTGGGCTTGCATTTCAAGATATGAGCTTTGGTTTCCTGTTTCTGCCACCATGCATGCCACATACAGCCATGCTATGCCCACAATTATGAACTCTAAGCCTTTAGAACCATGAGACAAACAAACTCTTTTGTAAGTTGCTTTGGTCATGGTGTTTTACTGAAGTTAACAGAAAAGCAATTAAAACACTGAGCATATTCTACGTACTTCATTTTTGTTATTTCATTTAATATTAGCCTACTTTGAATTAGCACTGGCCAAAGACTTACAAATTAGCAAGCAATCTTGTTACAGAGTTGTTATTATTCTATCTAAGGAGGCAGAGGTAATCAAAACATTGTAAAGTGAGTCCTGAACTGGATTAACACACTACATACACATACACCACAATGAATCATTAGCAGAATATGAAGCCATCTAAACAAAAATTCTTTCTCGTTAATGATAAAAGCCAACTCATTTATGCTCCAAGTAAGGGGTGGGAAATGAATGATTTCCCCAAAAGGTAAGTTCTTTGATGGAAAACTCTCATTGGTTAATAAAGAAACTGCCTTGGCTTTTTGACAGGGCAGGATTTAGATAGGTGCAGTAGACAGAACAGAATGCTGGGAAGAAGGGAAGTTAGTCAATCGCCATGCCTCTCCTCTCTGGGGCAGATGCCATGGAGCCAGCCACCAGGTCAGACATGCTGAATCTTTCCCAGTAAGCCACCACCTTGTGGTGCTACACACATTACTAAATATGGGTTAAAGCAAGATGTGAGAATTAGCTAATAAGAGGCTGAAACTAATGGGCCAGGCAGTGTTTAAATGAATACAGTTTGTGTGTTGTTATTTGGGGGCATAAGCTAGCCAGGCAGCCAGGAGCTTGGTGTCAGGAACACAGCCCGCTGCTCCATCACTACAAATCATCACTACATTTCTTGCTTGACTCTCAGAATTAATGAATCCATATTTATGCGATTGGTATGCGATTGGTATGATGGAAATGATCACGGTCTTAGAAAACAAGTATACATTTTCATATGATTCAATAAATGTGATCAAGTTTTTTACTATCTTAAAATTTTCAGTAAAGGATTTATACTAAATGAGAGTTTTAAAAACACAATACATAGATAATCAGATGATTAGTACAATATTAGTATTTCCATATATGTATACAATTACTTTTCATCTTGCCAAAATTTCTGGCAACTGATATAAAATAATTAATGAAAGATACACATTACATATATTAATCCAGTAGAAAAGGAAACAAATGAAAAATAAGAAGAGAGTATACATCCATAGCTTTCCTCAAAATTAAAATATTAATATATTTGGTAGGTAGAAGAGGCCATACATAGCTTTAGTATGGCTGTGTGTGCAGTTCTTTCAATAAATGATTCCTTTCCCCAGTCTTTACTGCATCTTTTTAAGTGGATATAATCTTTTATGTTTTTAATTTCTTTTTAAAAAGATTCATTTTTATCTTTAAAGGTTATTTACTTTTTATCATGTCTATGTTTATGAGCCTGTGTGAGATTTTGTACATGATGTGCAATCAGGCACTCACAGAAGCAAGAAGAGGGTGCTAGATCCAAGAAGTAGAGTTATAGAAGACTGTGAGCTATCACATGGGTGCCAAGAACCAAACTTTTGTCCTCTTCAAGAATAGTAAATGCTCTTAACCCCTGAGCCATCTTTCAAGCTCCTATTTTTAATTTTTGTATACTTGTGTGATCATGTATTGGTATGTGAACATGAGTTCAGTTGCCCACAGATGCCAGAAGTTGTGTGCTGCCAGCTGTATATACTAAGCCCTGAGCTCAGGTCATCTGGAAGAGGAGTGCATGCTTTTAACCACTGAACCATATCTCCAGCCCCGATGTTTTCTTTACAAATAATTACTGTTTTAAGATAACATTACAGCTTATCAAGTAACAAATAGAGACATTCTAAAAGACTGCAGTCTGAACCACTGTAGAGTTTATGTTTACATTATAATATAAAGCATTCTTTAAAATTATGTATGAAATGGAAAATATATCTACTTTATCCCCACAATGTAGACTTTTGGGGCTTACATGAATTTGTGGTGTGTGTGTGTGTGTTTGTGTGTGTGTGGTGTATGCATGCATGTGTGCATACACATGCACGCACAAGCTGGGGATGAGTGCTTCTCAGGACCTTTGGATATGTTTTAAGAAAAATATATCTAATATCATAATTAGATGAAGAACTTAAGTAAAAAGAAGCGAAGGACGGCGCTCTGGAGGAGCACTATCCGTTCTGCAGCGGTACTGTGTCTTTCTCCTGCTCTCTGCCGAGAGCATCCCTCACATATGACATCACAGTGGAGGGAGAAGGAGGGGACATTAACTCCTCACTTAGGGGTAACAGGAGGAGAAAGCTGGACCGTGCTCCCCTTCCCAGTATAATAAACAGTGGGGATACAGCCGCAGCTGCCAGGACGGCTTTGTGACACTGGGGAGAGTGGGCAGTGAATCTGCACATGTCCAGAGGACCCCAGATTTTAGCTTTTTGAACTGCTTTTACAACAAATCTGGAGAAGAGAGGAGATCTCTGAGGGAAATGGATGTTGTTTATGGAAAAATGGAGATACTGCTTTTTAAAATCATATTTAAACACATAACCAATGTATAACTTTTGACAGCAAAATGTACTCAGTTAACTTGAACCAGCTGAAAATAACTTACAACATCCTCCTCATAAAACAGAGTAAAACAGAGCAAAAACTCACAACCAATTATTTTGACTGGTGAGAACAGACAGTGATCTGAAAGTAACAGATGGAAGGCCATTTTTACTCTCACAACACACTCACTGAACACAACTGCAAGCATCCCCACGACTCTAGCTTAACAATGGTGACTCTGGCCTTGTGCTTCAAATATCTCCTTTGGGAACATTTTCTAAAAGACTTCAGAGGGGCTTGGGAACAATAATGTAGCATGGAACCAACCTACCTGCCTAACCCCAGGAACAAGGGAAAGCGAAAGCCTGTGGACAAAAAGGGCCCAGGTTTCACCTTGCTAAATCTTTAAAATTAAAGCAGTGTTTCTATTCATACTTATTTTTCATTCTTTGGTGGGAAAAGTGGCATATTTGTACTATTAAAAATACCACACTGCCTACTATCTAAAAACTTTCATAAATCAATTAATTAAAAGTAATAAAGCTTCTTACTAATTTCTCCTCAGAGTTGAAAGAAAGGTTATTTTCTTACCTTACACTGTGCCTTCTGATCTGTCAGTGTCATTCAGTCAAACATTTTAACGTTCGTTAACTGATTTTCAACTCTTTATTACAAAGACTTGAAGCAGTAATGAAATGGTGCTGATCTGCTTGCTTTCACACTATATAACGTCTATATTTATATGCTTATGCTTCTATTTGGATCTATATTTATCTGCTTTATCTGCCTACAGTGCATCTGTTTCTCATACACACAGACATATATTTATATATATACACACATACTGTATATATATATATATGTGTGTGTGTGTGTGTGTGTTAAATATAAACACACATACCAGAAGAATGTATTCTAGTGCGCTTCCTTCAGCAGCCAGGGAGGTGCATAAATACTCAGACACGCAACAAATATACAAAGAGCAAAAGCATACATGCGGATACAGTGGCTCAGGGAAAGCACAGCTTAACCGTAGAGCCGACTGCCACACTTGACTGTTGGCCTTTGAGACTAAGCACTGCTCTAAGGCACCTCACTGACCGTCTTCAGGTCAAATCCACTTAGACAAATAGAGATCATGCATTCCTTCTCACTCATGTCAGAGACGAGCAAACAGGTATTATGCTAAAGACAGCTGGGAGTTATCAGGAGACAGAGGTGGAGTGAGAACCCCAGTGCTATCTTCTAGTCAAGTGGCCTTTGCACTGTGCTGAGTTGAAGTGATGGAACTTTTATTTTAAGGTCAGCAAAATTATCCTCTTTACCACACTTTCCTTCTGTCTTTTTAAAGAACATATATTTTATTTTTAATTATGTTTATATGTATCTATCTGTGTGTATATGAGTGTGGCTATCCACGGAGGCCAGAACAAAATGCTCTCGGAGTTGGAGTTATAGGTAGTTGTGAGCTGCCTGACACGATACTTTGAACTGAACTTAGGTTTTCTAGAAGAGTAATGAGAGGTCATAAGCACTGGGCTATTTCTCTTCCCCATCTTTGTTCTTTACTGCATAAAGTATAAGCAACCATCATTGCTCTAAACATTTTACACATATTATTTCATTTAATCCATAGACTACCCCTATAAAATAGATATTTTGGTTATTTTTCATTTTACAGATTGAAATGTCTTGGGCTCTGAAACCCAAACAACCAGCCCAGGCTAGAAGTCATAAAGGCTGAGTTCCTGTGATTCTCAAGTTCCATGCTTCACAGCAGACCCAGATAGCTTATTGCTCTACACTGATTATCACCTCGCTGCCCACCCAGTCCCACCAATACAGACCAGTGATCATATAAATCGAATCATTGTTTTAGACAACACAATGAACTGAAGGCAGAGGTTTTTTTGTTTGTTTGTTTGTTTGTTTTGTTTTTCAGAGAAAACAGTAAAGGGAGGGAAAGGATGTATAAGGACCATATATCCAGATAAAGTCAATTCTGTGTCCTCATCTACAAGACTGAAGTATTCAAAGTTCAGGCCAAAAAATTATTCCAAAGGGTGTTCTTATGCAGTTTAAAATCGAAGCAACCTTTTGTGCTTTTTCATCCAAGGATCACAGCAATCAGACAGAAGCAGTTGTAAGTTGACAGAGACAGGCAAACAGGACGCAGAACCAAAGCCTACCTCTTCACATCTGCTGGAACAGCGTTTCTCAAACAAATCTCCATTAAAAGGACAAGGTTAATTCTTCCAAACTGTATTTTGCCCCACTCACAACAACTAAGACAGACAGAACTAAAGTGATGTCTGTATACTGCAGGCAAGCTTGTCTAAGTACCTTCAGAGATTAGCCACTTGTGAGCCTTTCCAAAACAGATTTTCACACTTTTGCTGATGACACAGACCTTTGTATGGGGAAGTTTCATGTGGGGTGGAGACTCCTTGGGGCACACTACACAGCTGACACTCAGAAGTTACACAGCACACTACACAACACACGACACAGCGCACAACACAGCACACTACACAACACTACACAGCACACTACACAGCACACTACACAGCACACTAAACTACACTACACAACACACTACACAATACACTACAGAGGTGACACTCAGAAGTTACCCTAATCCACACATGAACTTCTTCATGTATTATATTGATAATTGCTCTTTATTTGTGAATTAAATCCATAGTATCAAGACAAGTTTAAGACATTTGACAAAAATGGTAGATTTCACTGGGCTCTTGGAGCATATAGTCCCTGTCTATAAAATATGGAACAACTACATTATAGGGATTACTATAATTAGATTATGCCTTGAAAGAGAAAGCTTGATTTGAATTTGAACCTCAGGATTTCCAATATTTACAAAAACTTCTCTGAATCTGGCTCCCTAACTATAAGCCCCTGTTTGTAGGAACAACGTTAGGTTAGAGACAATCCCAGCACAAAGTCCCTCTCATGAGGTGGAACACTAAGTATTAACGTTATGTATTTTAGAAGGACATTTGGGCATGACCTTCTATTGAGTCCATGACATGGAGCTCTCTTGGGAATCAGAGATGTGAAGTAACATTTTCTTTAATTAAAGATTAACTTTTTCAGGATTAGACTGAGCCCAAGTAAAGGTAGAAATAATTAGAGCATTTCATAGTGTCACATTTCCAGTGAAAGATCTCAGGTGTTTCAAAACACTCCTGGCTTTTGGGATAGCTGGTACTTTTACTAAACAATAGAGCAAAATAAAGTTCTGAGTTACATTCTTAACATCAGTAACAATAATGATGGTGAAGATGATGATAATGATGATGATGATGATGATGATGATTAAAAAAAATCTCACAATCAGGGGAAAGTAGAATTCCTGTGTCTTGACATTAAATTCCCACAGTGTCCAGCAGAGTAATAATTGCTGCAAGGTCACAGTTCCAAAAGGGCTATGCTTTCACAAGAGCTCTCTGAGATTATCTGCAGAGGCTCCAAACATTAGGTAATGTTGTGTATGTCTCCTGAGATAATGAGGGTGAGTCAGGGTTAGGTCAGGGTTTCAGGTTAGGGGGTGGGGTGAAGGGTGGTATTCAGATCAAGTGATGAGAGCAGTTTAATTTAGGCAGAGAACAAGCTATACAGCATTTCATGTGAGGAAATAGAAGACACAACCACTACCCAGAGGAGATAGCCAGGACCCAGACCCTGTGGGCCTCAAAGCAAAAACCCTCCTACATTCACACACTGAGGAGTGAACAGAAAAGCCCAGGGAGCAGCATAAATCGTGCCATCCCAATAACACACACAGATGCTCGCCATTGTTTTCTTTTATGCACATTTTAATTAAGAGATCAGAATCAAGCATTAAAATGTTATTAAATAGCTTGCTTTCATGTTCACTCTATGTCGTTTATTACGCATGTTCTAAGGACTACTGGAAGTTTTATGTCACTGCTACAGCTGTCCTGCTAACTCTGGCCCTTTCAGCTGAGCAAATATATGGCAGACAGATTTTTTGGTCCAAGCAGTAGAATCATCACTCCTACTTCTTTAACTCCCAGTCAGGCAGCTCCCATTCCCCATTGTGCCCCTGGGCAGAATCACAAGCTGCCTGGCAGTGCTCTAACACTGCAGGAGGTCCTAGGTCCATAGCAACCTTTCGGGTTTTTCACAAGAGGCCTGATTCCAAATACTTTCCCATTGTCCTCACACGAAAATGGTCTGCATACCCGCATTGTGCTCTTCCCTGTGTGGTAAGAAAACCTCAGGAACGCTTAGCTACCATATGAAGAACACTACATCCTAAGAGCAGCACAGATGCCCCTGGACCAGACCCAGTGGGAAACATGAAAACAAGCAGGCTTTTCTCCTTCAGTAACACTGGCTATTTCTTCTAGTTTATACTTGTCTCCATTTATTCCTGTCCAATCCTTTGAGTGCTCTGTAGTATCCTAGTGTTAGTATGAGTATATTCACAGTTCCTTTCCCAGATTGCGTGAATATCAAGACATTCTTACCACCCACCTGAATGCACACATCACAGGTGTCTTGCAGTCTGCAGAGTCGTTTAAGTACCTTTACCATATGTCACAATCCTGGAAGTCTACATTCATATCATGCCTAGGGACTCATGGTACATAGGGTTATAGGTTCTCCAAGGGCAGGACGCACATCTCATGCAAGTGCAGTCTAGTGCCTAGTACACTGTGAGTGATCTGAGTCAAAGAGATGAAAGTGCCTTTCTTTATTTTCTCTGGTTTGTTATCCAGGATGGACAAAGCTTGTCCAGCACTGGCAGACAAAAGGAATCCACAGTAATCCTATTGTCAATTTATACTACTTAAATTGTCTTATTTGCATCAGCAGTGACTACAGACACAATTTGGTTGTTCTGGGTATAAACCTGACATGGGAGGAAACAGGTTTGCTATGACCATAGAAGAGACAGGACTCAGAAAAGAGGAACTGCATGGCTTGCAATGTACCCTTGGAAAGGAATTCTTAGGAAGTTACCACAGAAAGAATGCTCCAGTGTCTGTTAAGCATCTTAGCAATATGTGTCAAAAACTTAAAACGATATGAATACTGTTATTCCAGAAAGTGTGTGTCTACAATCCAAAAGAAGTAATCAAAAATCTACATACAAATTTGGAAGCAAGAAGGTTTGTCATATTACTTATGATTGTGAAGAATAGGAAACCTTATCTGACAATAGAGTGTTGATTAAATAAATGATAATATATCCATTTACTGGTATGCCATGCAAATATTAAAAATATTTGGATACTACTTAGTGGCATAAAAAAACAAATGAAAAAGCATAACCAAATAACATAAAAGGAAATTTCTTGTATCAATATATTCCTTAGTTAAATACCATTGATTTAAATGTTTGAAAAGTATATCTAAAAAATATGGAACCAACAGGAAACATTATCGCTGGTTGTTTCTTGTTGAAAGAATTACAAATGATTTTTATTATTCTTGAAATGTTCATAATTAATGCATATTTATTTTATGGTAAAATAATGCTTGTAATTATTAAAATATTGCTTAATAAGTATTAGTAAATCTATCTAAACCTTCCTTCTCAAGTCATGAAGTAACTGCATCAGTTTAGGTGTTCTCCTTCTCCTAGCTTTATAGACTGTCATACTCTAAAACATTAAGCTTTGGGGAGACATAGTTGTAATAGATACTCTATCCCTTAAATAAATCAGACACTACTAATAGCTATGTGATTTTAATCATTGGTTTCTTATAGAAAATTTCCCAATGTACTGTTAGTTAGGGTGAAGTTAAGGATAGGGATTCTGAGCCCCTTTGTTCTTAAGCCCTTAAGTTTGGACTTAAATTTACTTTAAATCCAGGCTTCCTAGTATTAGTCCATGATATTATTAATCAGACATACAACTCAATCCTTTTATTCTCTGTGGTTTATAAATTGCTTGTAATTGCTTTAAAGAGTGACCATCCTTCAGTGACTCTTACTCATATGCCCACATCCAGCCACACATGATCTGTAAGCAATCATAAAGCAGATATAAAATGGAGGAGCCACAGTATTCCAAAATGATAAGACAGGAAAAGAATAAAGTATGTTAGTACTAAAGGAAAAAAATATGTAGGTCTATGAACAAAGGCTGAGTCATGATACTTAAGAGTTTCAGTGAATACTGAAGAACTGATGCTGCAAAGAGAAAACACTCTACTTAGCATAGCAATCCGCCCATGTAGAAACAGTACCTCTGATTAATACCGCAGCCCTATGAAGGAGCAATGTTCTGAAACAGGCTCTCTATGGGGAAATACAAGTTCTCTTTCAAGGCTTATAACCAAGGTCTCCAATAATAGGTAGACATCCACATTCTAAGCTCCACAAGCAACACTAGAGGTGAGGGCAAATGAACTATTAGGGTGGTTGATGCTTTTTAGCTCTAGCTAGCCTTTCTACATTCATCTCTCCAAATCATGAAAACAAATTCTGTTCATCCTTGACTGGTCTCATGTTCTTCACCCTTGCTCTCCCACTAAGGGAAAGCTAGCTTCTGTCTACATCTTCCTGTGACTTCTCTCATCATGGCTTTCCTGCAGTCCCTTCCTGCCCATTTAAATCCTCTGTACTTCAGAAATTGGGCCCAAGTTCCAAGTTTCAATCCCTTATAAGCCACACAGATTTCCCTACTTTAAGAAACCCAACAAAAAAGAACACAGAATATTCATCCTTCTCTACTCCATATTTTAATGCAGATAATAATTGATGTTTGTCATATTCTCAGTATGATTGGAAACTACATATGTCTTCAGTAAGTATTCATATTGGTTTGCTGCTATACTTTCCACAAATATCACACTTTCAAAGAATAGTAAAATAAAATTAGCACTTGAAATCATATAAGATATGCATATTTATCTTCAAAAATTGTTAAGAGCACATCCCTTCCTTGTTGTAGTCTTATAAAGAAAATATGTATATAGAAATAAAAATAGATTAAGTGTCTTGCCCAATGCTCTTGTCTTAGCCCATGTCATGTATCTAAACACCTACAACATTTCTTCACTTGTATGAGGATCTTAAAGTCAATAGACCCCCTAATTAAAACAATTTTTTTCTTCCCTTAAATTCTCTCATTCCTCCATAACCCTCATAGCTTCCAACTCCCCAAAGTTAATGATACTATTTCTCCAGTGGCTTAGGTAGAACATCTGGAACTCATTGCATTTGCTGTCTCTTCCTATAGCCCTACTATCATGTTGGCAGAATTGAGTTACTCACTCTCTGTATTTGTTAGGGTTACTATTGCTGTGATGAAACACCATGACCATAGCAATTTGGGAAGAAAAAGATTTATTTGGCTTATGCTTCTATATCACAATTTGTCATCAAAGGAAGTCAGAACAGTAACTTAAGCAGGGTAGGAACCTGGAGGCAAGAGCTGATTTAGAGGCCAATGGGATGGCTGCTTACTGGTTTGCTCCCTCTGGCTAGCTCAGCCTGCTTTCTTATGGAACACATATAACCTGGGATTAGCAGTTCAGAGGTGGCTCCACCAACAGTGGACTGGGTACTCCCACATTAATCACTTAAGGAAATGCCTCACGGCTTGCCTAGAGCTTGATCTTATAGAAGCATTTTCTCATTTGAGGCGCCCATCTGTGTCAAGTTGCCGTAAAACTAGCCAGCATTCTCACAGTTCCCTTTCAGCTCTGCTGCCATCACATCCTTGAGCAGCCTTTGTAGCTTCTCATCACTCTTCCTCCCCACCCTTGCCACTGACAATTGTCCACAGGGTAGTCAGACCTCTTTTAACTCCCACACAAGGGTACAAATCCCTTCCAAAACCACTAGATGGCTACTTGTCAGTCTCTATATTGACCTTTGTGACTTAGCCCTTGTCTATCTACATGGTCACTCTCCCTTCATATGAACTAACCATTTCATCTTGCTCTCTTTGAAATATTGAAATTGTTTTCGCTCTAAAGCATTCACAATAGCTCTTTCCTCTCACTAAAATCTCCCCCAGTCACCATATGGTAAGTTTCTCATTATTAAAATATTTTTCAAACTGTATCTTTCTCAGTGAGATCTCTCCTACATGCCCATTCCAAGTAGCATTTTCTCTACAGCTTACCTGTTTTCTAACTTATACGTCATTATTTTCTCCATAAATCTCATTATTTAAAATATATTTTTTTCTGTTTATTTGTTGGCTGTCTCTCCTACCTCAAGATAAGCTTCATGGTGTATGGGGGAGGAGTGCCTTCAATTTCTTACTGTCCTCCCAATAGTCAGAACAATGTCTGAAATAGAACAGGTGATTGATGCCTACTAAATGACTGAATGGGGAAGTGGAGAACAAAGTGTTCCAGTACTTATAAATCCCATCTCAGTCATATAAACTTTAAATAGAAAACATTTATGCTTCATAGCACAGTGAAACTCTGGAGAGTCCTGGTGGCCTCTGTTCGTTACACCTGACTGCTCAGGCCAGTCTGGGAAAACACCTACACGCTGCAGTTAGCGTTCTATAATGCAATTCTTAGAAGAGTAAAGTCAAACTAGACAGCTGGCTAAAGATATTATCTCCTCCAGGCTTGTGACTGAGATTTTTTCCTAACACAACAGGATCTTGAGCTCCAGAAACTAATAATTTGGAGGGGGAATAATGTATCTATGTGCAGCATTTACTCTATGAAAGTAACAACTACAGTTCATCTTTGTATCTACCTACTTAGAACACCACTGAGTAGGATAGCACCTCAATAAATACTTATTAAACATAAACTTATCTATGAAACAATAGTTTTAAGTGATATTCTATACCTAAAATTTATGAGTGTCAAGCGATCTCACTGCTAAAACAAAGCGCTCAACTAGAAAGATGCTATATAGAATTAATTCTTGCAGTTTTCCTCCATAGACTGTATTGATCTATGTACAACTGTACATACAGTTCATAGTACAACATAGTACATCTTGCATATGTGGTTTTTAGTACTGGAGTCTGACTATAAGTGGAGAAAAACCTCTAAAGCAAAGTTAAGTTAGAAGACCTGGCAGCAATCAGTGCATATTAGAGAATGCCAGTCTGCATCATTTTCAGATATTAGATAATTAAAATCATACCAACTAACATATGGATTCCTACCCTGTTTCCTACCCTGTAAGATGAGTTCTGAAGTTGCTTTATGAATGCCAGGAATCAGAGATGATACTGTATTTACTATGAGGCTGCTATTAGGAGTGTTGCTTTTTGAAGTGATAGATACTCAATGCATAAAAATCTCTACCTCTTTCCTCAAACCCTCTTAGAGTAAGGTAAAATTGTCTAACAAATGGATGCCATGAAAAGTGGGTCCTGAAAGCAGCCTGTTCATGAACTATGTGAGGATTTTCAAATACAGAAGCAATAGCAGACATGACAAAACATAAAATGTAACTATTAAACCAATACACCTTGTGAGTATCCATCATAGTTAGGGACACCAACAGCTTTGGTTTTCTTGAGATGAAAAATTATGAGGCTTCAGACAAGTTGACCACATTTATCATGGTTTATCTCAATAATTCAGTTCTTAGCTATATGTGCTCTTCTTATACATGTTCTATAGATGTATCTAGAATACATGGTAGACATCTTGGCAGTACTAAGTTAGAAATGCCAGAGGATTAAGACCTAATCAGCCTTAGTTATCCTAGTACAACATACAACACATAAATTTCCTTTCCTTTCATTTTCTTTGATTTCCCCTGCACTTTAGAGTTCTTAGTTGGGTCTTAAGAGTGCATGTTTATATTGATTTTATTATAATCAAGGACATTAATTTCAGGGTGTTAGGACAATTTTTTTTTTTACTTCAGAAAACAGGAAAAAGTGAGACTAGCAGTGGAGACTACTCAACTGACACATGGACTCATCTATTTTTTATAGCCCCAAATGTGGTAATTTATGATGGTGATGTCACTATGAGCAATTAAAAGTTTCCAATTCAGAATACATGTTTTCTGCATATCCCATGATTAAACACATGCAGTTGAGCTACAAAGGGCAGGATCTACAAAGCCACCCCAGCCTGAATTCTGCTCAGCTATTTGTCAGGAGACAAATGGAGGCCTTATGATGCTTATGCCCGACTGCCACCTCACGAGGAACATCTGGCTTTCTGGGAGCTCCAGAATAGTGGTTGGCTTTGGAGCACACAATAACCATCAGAGTTTGTATTATGTAGCCGGAAAAATATTTCATCTTCCAAAGAGTTGAGAATGGCAGTTTTTAAGCCTTGAAGGGCACTAGTTTTTCCTAAATATCTCTGGTCAGTCTTAGCAACTCACTCTACTTTTGAAGTTTCATTTCTTTTATGTCTTTTAAACTTAATGATAAAAAGAAACATCTAAATTTATAATACACATGAAACAGTGAAATTAGGAAAAAAATTCTATTTGATGTATGTCTGTTTTTTTCTTAAGTTCCCATGACTAAAAAGATCAACAGTTAGCTACATTTATAATATTTATGCCTCCCAGACTCAGGGTAATGAGTTTCATCTCTGATTGAATTTTTATAACTGACTTTCATTTACCTGTGAAGTAGGTAATAGAAAGTCTTAGTAGGTATTGCCCTAAAAAAATCAGATATAAGAGAGAGTTCTGTGGCAGGGAATAGAGAGGAAATAAATTGTCCTTCCACTACCACCACTGTATTTTTCTGCTTTTTGCAAGTCCTATGTACAAATAGTGAAATAGGTGAAATACAGAAGACTGGTCAATGAAAACCTGAAAAATCATCCTTTAGCGCTCTGCTTCATAAAACCCTGGTGTGTCCTCTTAACTTTGGCCAAATTCCTAGCTGAGAGAATTCTTCCACAAGATGAACATGTTTCAGAGCAAACTCTTATCCTAATTGATGGTTTTAAAAGCCCAACCCTGCATTCTGTTTAGGACTTTGGTTAGGCAGGTAAGTCAAAACAGTGGAGACAGGACTTCCTCCATTAAACTGGCTGGAACCCAGGTTACACTAATTCAGCCTAAATAGAAAACCTCTGCTTTTCAATCCCTTTGTTCTCTGGGATGTCACAGCTTCCTGCTCTATTCGCTTCCTTTTATAGTCTTCCCTCACTAAGCATTTCAGGGGAAGAAAAAAAAAAAGCTAAATAAAGATCACAGCCTGTTCCATTGTGTCCCCTTCTTCTTCATCATCTTCTTTTCCATTTGTGCAATGTTGTGGCACCTATTAACTACCAATGTTTTCAGAATGACATTATACAAGGTGCAGGCTGTACCACTGTGCCCTAAAAATATCAACAACTGCATTAGTCTCACAATAATTAATGGCAGGCATTATGCAAATGACAACTTTTTCGCTGCAAAATAATGACATTTCTTCATTTTGAGCAGAGTTATGCAAAACAATGAATTTAGGATGATAAATCACACAAGAGAATTAAGAAAGCCATAACGTTCCTGCCCAGGCAGGCAGAAAGATAGACAGACCAACAATTTAGAAGACATTGTTTGTTCTCACACCACTATAAAAAATCATAGCCAGTCGGCCATTAATGTGTGTGGGTTTTTTTCTTCTCCCCTTTAGGCAACAATGCATAAGGGGATGCTAAATTCTAGCAATTGGATCATTACAAGTCACAAGCAAATTTTTCTTTATTAACCTTAATAAGTCATTCACTCAGAGACTATAGTCATCAGGCAAATAAAAAGTATCACATGCCATTCTGCTACACATTAACTAATTCCTTATGCAAACATCACAACATATAGCAATTACTGCCGCTCAAAAAAACAAAGTCATTTTCAATTTATTTTATTGCTTTTATACTTGGCCATTTCCTGTAGCACATTATCGTTTCTTTCCATAACAACCGGAGGTGAAATGGAGAAGAATTTCAGTAGCAATGAGCCTTCCCCAGCCACCTCTGTCGCAAACACCTTTCCTCTGCTCCTGACTACAAAGGAAGGGTGGGCTGGGTAGGGGATGTAAGGGCTCCTTCCCAGTAAATCTCCAACAAGCTCTAACAGGAATGGCACAATCAGCCTCTGCACCCAGTGGCAGAAAGACCCGGGATTCACTAACTCCTACATTTGCCACCATAATCCTGGCAGCTTTCCTGGATGCAGTGAAACAAGATAAAATTGCAGGTCTAGGTCTGCCACTAACAGATGAACACAAAAGTCAACATATGCAGTGGTAACCTAAAGGATGCACACAAGAGCTAATGAGAATTTGAGGCGACTAGTTTGAGTTGTTCCACACAGCACATGAACTGTCTCTTCTAAAGCAGCAATAAACGCCAAAATACTGAACCCACTAGTGCCAAATAGGATCTTTTTTTCCCTTTCATATCATAGTATTCTTATCATAGTATCTAAGTTTTCCAGGGCACTGAACAAGACTTATGTATCATCAGTTGATATTTTGGCCCATTTTACTGACTGACAAACATTCCGAGGAATTAGGAACTTCACATAGAATTGAACAATGAATTAGCTAAGATCTGGGCATCCCCTATGGCATTCTCACCTCTGAGACCTGTGGCCTCCCTTTAGTAATCAGAGAACTCTTTCTGGATGGTAAACAATTATGCTGAAAATTGCTTGTACATGTCGCGTTTTATACATCTTCATCTATTCTCCTAAATCTACAATCCAAACCTTCCTTTTAAGGTAGAACATTTCTAAAACACACTTACAAAAAGCTCCCTTTTTAGACTTTCTTCCTGAAGGTAGTAACATTTTGCAGTTCTCCTTAAATAAAATCCAACCCATGCTGGATCAATAAGAATGATGCCCATTTCCCTAATGGCAGCCGATTGCCATTTGCTATTCAAATCAGACTAGATAAATTACAGTACATGCCAGGGAACAGGCCAGTGAATTAAGACAGGCCTCCAGAGGACCAGCGATATTATTAATCTTTTAAGACACTATCATATTTCTTCTTGACAGTATGCGTAGACGCACAGACACACTGCACCCAGATTGAAATATCAGCTGCTGAAAAAAATCAATAGAGTTAGAAACACAATAATTTTTGGTCTGCAGGGCCCACACTAAGCAACACTTGTACCCTCTGCCATCGCTTCTCTCACTTTCCATTTCCCTAACTTCCCCTTCTATCTTTTTTTTGATCATCTCTTTCCATTCTCTCTGCTTTTAAAAGCCTGTAAACCCAATGACAGGATATTATGAAGGAGTTTCCACCACTAACATTTTGTGATTAAAATATTGGTTTTCTATAGGCTGAAATGAGACTGATATGCAATTTCTCTAGTCTGGTAAACGCTTTGGTGTTGGACCGTTGTTCCTTTACACTTAACTACAGACCCCCAACTCTTGAGATCCTGGTTCTGTTTTAGTAGAATTAGAAAGACAATGGCTACTGGGGAAGTGGGTGGGGTGTGGAATGTGGTGAGAAGAAACTCCACTGTCCTCTGAAGATGTGGGTGTGCTCATCCTCTTCCCTGGTACACTCATGCTGCCAGTCGAAGGAGCAGGTTGGCAGATATGCTTTCTAGTCAAGCTCATGGAAGATGGAAGAGTTTCAACTAGGTTAAGAGTTGTTGAATCTAGAGGATGTCTTTTACATTTTGCTGTCTTGATTCTGACTCTTGTATATGTTTTTCCATTCCAGATTGAAGGTTTTGACCCTTACTCATTTTTCAAATGGTGAAGTTTTGAACAAATACAAAATACAAAATGAGGCAAAATCAAAACCCAACAAACAATCCATCTTTAAAAAATGCAGAAAGCCACCATAATTTAGGTTTTTTTCATATGAAATATCTTTATTCCATGTCTCTTTCTAGCTATTTTTCACTTTCATTCTTTATTTTATAGAAAAATTTACTTAAATAATTATCTTTGCTATAGACATATGTTCACTTCACGGTCTTTCCCCAAACTATTCCAATCGTCCTTTTGTTCACTCCAGCACACTCACTCCTGTCAGCTCCTCTGGTCACATATTCTCATCTCGCTCAGCTCCTTGTTTAACCATGTCCCCTCTCGAAGCACCGGGGCTTTCTTCTAGGATACCTGCTTTCTAGTGTTTTTTATCACCTTAGTTGGCACATAGAATCCACTGAAATCTTGTCATATTTAACACCTGTTGCTTTCAGTATTCTCAAATTGCACACTGAGATAATAATAACACATTTGGCCAAACAATGAGTTATGAGAAGGTACTTCTGAGATATCTGAGTTTTGAATGTTTGACTTTATGATTTTCAAATGCAGGCTGAAATAGAAAAAAAAACTAAAAATCCAGCCCTGGGTTTAACTTGAACCTTATGAGTTACATATCATATCTCATGGTAAAATTTACTGCCAGCTTCACAATATCAACAACTCATGCTTTATCTATAAATTTCCCATACAGATACATTTTATATAAGCCCCAAGCAGGTATTTTCTTTCCAATTCATGACAGGATTTCACAGAGACCTCCACAAAGGACTTGAAAGACACATGTACTCCTTCATTGGTCTACCTGATTCAATTAATTACTCTACTCAGGTTCTTCTAGTAATTGTTCCTTGATGGATACATGGCGAGAAGTAAAGATGAAAGCCATTCCCAAGTAAGCTGAAGTCACCTTAATATGTTTCTAGTACTAGACTGAATCCTAGCAGGGGGAAGCATGAAGACTTGTTTTAAGGGAACCCAACATCCTCCTGAACTAGCTTTGTTTTCTGCTCTCAGTGTAGCTTACATTCATTGGTGGCTCAGAAGAAGAAATGTTCCCATTTACAAGGTTAGCAACACCTCTGATCACTGGCATGATAAAGTACCACAAAATAGCCTAAGGCTGACCAAAGCTAAACATTATCCAAAAATGCCATTTAACAAATAACTCAAAAGTCTTCCATTTGATGAGATATGCCAAGAAAATGAATAAAGGTTATGTTTTTTTTCTCTGTTGGATTTAGAAACAGGGTTTCTTTGCGGAGCCTTGGCTATATTGGAACTCACTCTGGAGACCAGGCTAGAATCACATTCAGAGATCTTCCTGCCTCTGTCTACCCCCCCCCCAAATGGATTAAAGTCATATTCCACTGTACTTTGGATAAAGGTTATTTTTTTAAGAGGAGAAGAGTGGGGGCAGGGAGGAGGGAAAGAATGAGGAGGAGGTCATCGCCATTTGCATGCTTCATGCTGTCCAGGAGATTCTGGCTCTCTTTTCTACTTGGATTCAGCTACAGAGTCAGGCTCTCAGGTCCTTAACGATTTTTTCTTCTATCTAGAGTAAAACACATATTCTATTTTGAGCCATGAGATCATGCCAGGATAATCCAAAGAGTTAATATTTTAATTATATATGTATTTATTTATTATTATTATTTTGGTGTGTGAGCTATTCCACTGTGTTAAAATTTAACCATATTAATCTGGAGTTGAGAAGAATCTCTGATTGTCAACTAGCAATTTTGTAAAGTTTTCTCATAGGTTAAATATTAACTTGAAAGATTTAACTCAAAACTCCAAACACGTAGGAGGAATCAAAAGGTCAGAAGGAAGGAGTGAAGATTTCTTCTCTGTCCTAAGCAGGTTTGATTAGGAGAAGAGGTCACAGTAAGGAAGAGGAGCATGGGGGCTGCAAAGACAATAAACGAGCCACTTGGTACTTATCACTATGATAGCAAGACTTAGAACAATGAATTCTTGCCTCACGGGAAAGGAAACTCACAGGGTTATGAATCCGCTCAAGTTCAGGAGAATGCAGAGAGGATGTGCACAAAACATAAGTTTTCCTTTCTTCCCCCTCTATTCTTTCAACAGCAAAAAGATCCCCAACAAAGACTAGATGATACATATTATCAGGCTGCTATTCAATCTCACCTGAGGCTTCCCATAGTCAGTCTTTAATTAGAAGCAATATAATGAAGGTTGATCTGCCTGGCCTGTTTCTACCAATAGTAAAACAAAAATAAAATGACCCTCCACAGTACTGGATTGTTAAAGAAAGTGCTTTTAAGTTTTCTAACTGTCCACTGATTCAGCTCCAATTAATGAAACTACTAGTATAGGGAGAAGTGGATCTAGGCATTAGACTAAGTCAGAAATGCCCTTGTTGTACCTGGTTAGCTCTACCACAAATAATATCTTATGGTTAGGGGATTTCTGACTCAAAAATATCCATGCAGAAAATCTACATGGTCAAAGACACTGCATTATCTTGATACCGGAGGTGTAGGGATAAAGTTGGTTTATTTTTAATGCTATTTCAGGAACATTTAGGAACTATTAAGAGTCTTCCTGTCAGTCGTTAAAAATAAATTTGCTTTCTGACTTAAAAAACTTATTTTAAATGCAACATTCCAGAGGGTATCTTAAGGAAATCCTCTGCTTGCCCCATAAATGTAGGTGAAGAGCTATTTCTCCTAGAATGGACATAACCACCACCACCACCTTCCATCATAGCAGGGCTGTGATTACCAGCAAGCGACTTTCACAAGGAGAAGATGCTTTCTTTTTCTGCTTAAATTCTGCTGCAGATGTTTCCTCTTAGAAGGAAGAGGAAACATCACACTGTCACTTGAGATTCTATCATCTGCCTGCCCCAGCCTGCCCCAGCTGCTGTACCCTGTGGTACATGCACATGACCTGTGGGGTAACTAGAGTGTTTAGGAAGTAGAAGGCTGCCTGGAGGATGGCAGCGAAGTAGTTTTGCTGAGATGTTGCCCATGCTAGGCTGGCACTTTTTGGTAATGCAAACTACTTTAGTCACACTCCTGACGGTGACCAATAAGTCATTGATTCACCAAGCTTGACATGGTTGGAAACACTTCTTTGGTCTATTGGGGCCCTATGTAGGGTAAAGAGACATTTCTCCATAAATTCCAAGGGAAAGTCACAGTGTACAGAGAGCAAGGGCAAACAGTATGTGTCTTGAAAAGGATAATTTTGAGAAAGGTAGAAATGTATTAGAAAATTCTTCAACATGATGTGGATTTTGTTTAAATTCAACAAATATGATAGAGCTTATGAGGGTTCCTCTCTCTGTTTTGCCTCTTTCCTTCCTTCTCTCTATTTCTAGATGGAGTCATGTCTAGCCCAACCAGGGTGGTCTTGAACTTCCCCCTCCTAAGTCTGTATAATGCTGGGAATAAAGCATGTACCACTATGCCCAATATTAAAAAAAACATTTACTACACAAAGACATGTGTATTAGAGATATATTTATTAATATAGACTACATTTGGTCTTTGTAAAGCTTTTACAGTTTATAAGATACTTTAACCTAACTCATCTTTTCTTTAAATATCCTATATCTGTTCTCTATAGGTAATATGTATCCCCTGCTGGGTTGATGGAGGATGCAAGATGACCCTAAGAGTCCATATGAACATGCCAGCTTAGAGAGTGGCAGGATGACTGAAAATGCAAAGATTTTATGTGCTAGTGTCTAAGAAGACTAAGGAAAAAGAGATGTTAAAAATTAAAGAATTGACATAGAGAAAGCACAAAATTAAAAGTAATTTTGGAAAAGAGAAAAGGTTAAGAACAAAGGAATAACTCCATATTCTGAGTACTTATTCATTTGATGTTCATTAATCCTGGACCAAGTACCTCTGGGATTTCTGAAAGATGCTGTTGAATAAACACTAATGTGCATGGAGACACTGACCTATGCTTAAGGTAAGTGAGATAGACAATTATAATACAAGGGAATTTAGGTGTTCAAGATGGGGATTTAGAGACAACAAATACTATCATTTATATCTATAGCCTGACAATGAAAAACTTCATTGTGATGAAAACATTAAGTTGAACTTTGAAAACAATGTGTAGGAGTTGGGTAGTGATCATGAGATTCAGGTGAGACTCAGGCATGAGTAAGAGCAAAAAAGCCGAAAGCTGGAAGGTTCATTTTGAAACAAGTAAACATGTTAGTTGGGATTGTAACAGGAGATGGTGTTGAGTGATCAGCTGAGTATGGAATGGGGAAGGTATCTTTGAACACTGGGCTGAAGGACACATTTTTGTCCTGTGGCAAAAGACATGAATTAGAGGCTTGTAAGTAGGGCGCCAGCCTGATCAAAGTCCAATTTTGTTATAAATACTTAGAAATTGGAAACAAAAGAGGCACAAGAAGAGCATGCCTCTAATAATACAGGAATTATATGATCTGACTTATTGGTGTCAGTGCAAGAGAGAAGTGATAATATACTCCAGAGATACTGCAGGGGAAGTAATGATGTTAATATTCTACTGTGTGCAGGGTCCTGTGCTAGGCACTTTCTATAGATTAACCCATTTCATCTGCATGGTGAATCTTAAGAGGTTAAAAAACACTGGTTCTCATTTTATAGATGAGAATTAAGCAATGTCTTATATTATTAGGAGTTAAACACAGGCCATCTGCCTCTACAGCCCACTCTCTTAACCTATGAGTGCCGCTTGTTCCAGTCATAGGTGTGTGAGGGTATTAGTATTGGTGATGGGGGAGGTACCTAGATTCCACAGACTTCAACGCCTGTTCATATGAGTCATTAGGCCCAGGGATCCTTGGGATTCCTGATGTTAGAATTTGGTTGGAAGTAAAAGATTGTCTTTACTTCATTTTGAACATTTGCTTTCAATAGTTCAATTGTTTTTGGAGTTGAAGTATTTCTTTACAATGGAAGTTACAAAAACAACTGAAACCTGAAAATCTCAAAGTTCTTCAAAAGGTACAACAGATTCTTCTTTTCTGGTTGCACCAGTGTACATTTGAAGGAAAGTACACTTCTTAGCATATAGAGCCTACTAAAAATAATATGTGGACTGGTATAACAAATGGATTTTGTAGTCAAAAGTGAGAATGAAGGGGAGCAGTGTTGAAGAGTCAAATGAATTTTTGTTTAAATCATGACTTAATTATAATTCCAACTATATAACACAGAGCTAGTTACTTTAAGCATTTGTGTTATATGGGGAAATGACTCAGGTGTGTGTGTGTGTGTGTGTGTGTGTGTGTGTGTGTGTGTAGGTTGAATGGTACTATGTAATAGCAGTGGGTCCATACAAACCTAGAAACTAAAGCCCAAAGACTGTTGTTATCTGAGTGAAGACAAACTATAACTCTCTTCTGTTTCTTTAAAAATTTGCAAAACCTACACGGAAACCTAAGTGTGTGTGTTGGGGGGGGGGGGGGTCTGCCAAAACTGCCAGTTTTAAAAGAAAAAATAAATTATTTTCAGAAACCCAGAAACTACAGTTCCAGCTAAAAAGGAGATTTTAATTGCAGGGAGACATTAGCTGAATGGTTTAGCTTGGACTCTGAGCAGCCAGTGGGACATATATTAAAGAAAAAAAGCAAGTTTAATTAGCCTTAAGATTTTATACAGCAAGGCTCTTTCCTCCCACACCTTGTCTGATTCCAACGGGTGGGTCACCCTCCTTTTCAATCAGGTTTTCTTCCATCCTTTTCTCAGTTGCTGTCATGACAAGCCAATGGTAAAATGACATACAGATGAAAACAAGATTTGAGTAATTACTGCACCGTGGCTGGTTGTTGTCTGAGCATCATTTTATTTCTTCCAATCACACAGGTCCTTGGACTTCACAGCTCCGTGTTTCAAATAGGGGTGATGCTGATTATATTATGACATTACAGCAAAGACAGGCAGATCAGACAAAGTGAATTTCATCCAGTAATTAAACTGCAGCTTCTTTCGTCTAGAGTCCAGCGCAGGATTAATCTAAAGGTGGCTCTTTATCATTCCGATTAGTGCTAGGATTTGAAGAGTGGGCTCCGGCATGATAGCTAGCTCCTAATCTGTCTGACTGGTGGCCCCATATCTGTCTAACTTGCAAAAATAACATCAGATCGAGATACATTTACAAGGTTATGCCCTTCACTTTTATTTTACTTTTTCTAAAGGAAGTACAAATAGGCTCAAACATGTTGCGATTTCTATGGTTTCATTTTCTATTACAGAATGCTTGTTCAAGAGAGCAGGTCTTTTCAAATGTCATTATATTTTATTTTATTTATTTATATATCGTCTATTTTTGGTTTTTCAAGACAGGATTTCTCTGTGTAGCTCTGGCTGTCCTGGATTTACTTTGTAGACTAGGATGGCCTTGAACTCAGAGATGTGCCTGCCTCTGCCTCCTGAGTGCTGGGATTAGTAGCGTGTGCTACTAATGATCTGCCTGCATGGCATTTTAAAAATGATGCGCCATAGTTCCACTTATCACGTCCTAATGACATCTTTTTTTTTTTTTGTTCTCTTTTGTTTTTTCATCATTCCAGACTCAATCTGAACATGCCTGGCTTAAACAATAGCCTTTCTTTTTGATCAAAGGATCGACTTTTGCTTCAAAGAGCTTATTGTAGGACTTCCAGAGAAGCTTTCCTTCCTATACTTATTCCTTTGATGCATTTGCTAACTCTGGATTTTTATAGAGTAATGTATTGGATCAATGATTGTCAATCCTGCGATTCTCACAGATGCAATGATGAGGCTTTATAAACAATGGGCCACCTAGTCCCCATTCTAGAACAAAAGATTCAGAATCTGTAGACTTAAGAAACAAAAATCTGTATATTCTTCAAGTCAGTAGGTGATGTGAGTGTAGCCAGAGTTAAGAAGCGTTGAGTCAGCTAGACAGTATACCAGCTGCATTTGCAAAAGATTTATCAAAACAAGCCATTGTTAAGGGAAATGAGGCCTGATGTTGTTGTGGAAAATCTCTTAATTAGAAAATAAAAAGCTCATTCTACTAGCCTTTACATAGGAAAATACATATTCCAGTCTCCAAAGGGCAGTAGAGAAGGAGGTAGATGATGAAACAGCCAGATGTATAGTGCCTTTTCTTCCATTGTTCAAGGTTATAACCTTGAAGGTGATGTTTACTGATTGAGACAATCACTTGGTAACATCACTTACAACTGTATCATCTATGATGACTGTGTTGCCTGACACAGAATTTCCGAGTCTGGACATAAACTTGAAATTAGCCGTCATCTATTTTAAGCCCTCAATGCAGGAGTCTTTAGAAAGCGAAAGGGATGATTGAAAAGATTTGGCTTTGATATTCTAAGCCCTGTTTCAGATTTTAAGAACATATTCTAGAGTCAAAATGAATTCAATTAACTTGTTGGGCTGTCTTCAGATATTTACTTCTCTAAGCCTCAATGAACATCCTTTCAATATGGGGATCAAGAATATGCATCTCACAGAACTACTGGGGTTTTATATTAATTTAGATAAAAGTGCCCAGTACACAAAAAATGTCAGAATGCAATAACAGCCTGTTAAAGGCAAACACAGTAATTGCTGAAGGTTGTCACCTAGACTTCCTGCCTAAAACAAACAGTTTAAAACTCACAGATCCATTTTCTGCAAGATTTCATTCACCAGGCAAGTAGAGAATGAATCCAAATAGACATGGCTTTCAAATTTTACTGAGCATAGGCGTCACCTGGAAGTGATCATTTAGAAATGCAAATTGCTGGGCTCCAGTCCCAGAGTGCTGATTCAGTTTGTAGTGTAGAATCTAGGAATACACACTTCTGTAACAATCTGGTTGATCCTGACAGGATTGGGAGGACTTTCAGTATTGTATCGGATATTTATTTTTAAAGTAACTATGGTGTGTGACCTGATCCAGAGGAGCCTGTGCATTCTAGGTACAGAATTTAGTTACATGAAAGTCATGTGCAAATATAATATTTTCAGAGTATCATTATGCTCATCACATTAAAAAATTCAGTTTTCTTCACATAAACACAGTTCTTGAATAATTATCCTTTAGGTACATGTGAGTAGACAAGCATGGGTTGGAGTCATTACCAACTCATTCTTTTAACTTTTATAAGAATATAGAATAGCGTTCTGAAAATCAGTAAGTTCTTTAAATAAACAAAATCATTTATTTCTTCTTTTAAAGGCAATGAGAACAAAGTATTTTAAAAATGCATTAATGGTAACTAATAATAAAATCAATGTATAATTGAAAATTGGACATTTTAAATGCAACTGATAAATTAGTTTGTTACAGTGAATATTTTTAAATTTAAATAGAGATGGTTTTTTTTTTTTTGGTTTTTCTTGACAGGGTTTCCCTGTAGTTTCTAGAGCCTGTCCTGGAACTAGCTCTTGTAGACCAGGCTGGCCTCGAACTCAGAGATCCACCTGCCTCTGCCTCCCGAGTGCTGGGATTAAAGGCGTGCGCCACCACCGCCCGGCTAGAGACGGTTTTGAATCTAATGAGAAATTTAAACATTTCCAATTCCAAGACTTTCCTAAAAAAAAGGGATGGAAAAAGTTTAGAAATGTGCTTAGACATTACAATATAATATCATGCTAAAAATAACCATTAATTCTGTATTTTCAAAGTTCTTGTATATGGTGCAACATGTAGGGAGGGGTACTGGAGTGATGTCTCAAAGGCTAAAAACATACACTACTTCTGCAGAGGTTCCAAGTTTTGTTCCCAGCACTCACATCAGGTAACACAACCAGCTATATCTTCAGCTTCAGAGGATCTGATGCCCTCTGCCAGCCTCCACGGTTGCTGCAGTCATGTGCACAAACCACAAAGAATCTCTCTCTCTCTCTCTCTCTCTCTCTCTCTCTCTCTCTCTCACACACACACACACACACACACACACACACACACACTTGTGGGGGAGGGAGAGAGGGAAAGCAGGAGGGAGGAACATTTTAAAAATTTAAAATAATCTAAAAAATGATTACACAAGTAAAGGGTGCTCTCTGATGGTCATTGAACACATGATTTTGCTGGGGGCAAACCAGACATCCTCATGAGAACACTTATGACTACTAGACGGCAAGTATCCTAATGGTCAAGGGTCTGTCAGAAGGAGAATCTTTTCAGTACACCATGTGAGCTAGGGTTAGCTACTGAAGGTGTCAGAAATGCGGTCATATTAATTTTTTAAGGAAACTCTGGTGATTTGGAAATACAACCAATGATCATCAAAACAGAATTTTTGCAGCATATATACAATATTCCAAGATAAGCCTGAAATGAACTGCACAGGCATTAAGAGATTTAGGAAGACAAAACTAAGAGAATAGTCGCACAGTTGGTGAGTATTTTGCAAGGAGGATCTGAGTTGGATAATCCAGAGTGAACAGCATTTGGTTACAGAACAGCACAAGGATCATTTTAGAATTTAGAAGAGTTTAGGAAGCTACTGAACACTTCAGGATAAAGCTATAAGATGAGCTTAGAGTATAATAGCCAGTTTTGAAAAATGAGTTGTATATCTTTGGTATATCTTTTGACAAAACATTTTCTTAGTGGAATTCAACATCTCTTTGGAACATTGGTTCTCAGATTGTAGTGAATATCTGAATCACTCAGGTAGATTGTTCAATACACACTGTACATGCAACATACAATTTCCATCCTGTAGAACAGGGTGAGATCAGGGGCTCTTCATTTCTAAGGCATTCCTTGGCCATGCTAATGCCACTAATAACTCTTGACACCCACTGCTTCAGCAGAGGAAAAGATGGTATTTTTTTCCTAAGGAGAGTCAGGTGGAGAAGGTGGTAAGATCACTCCCAAACCTGGAAAATTCCCCCAAAGTAGTAAATGAACAAATAGCAGTAGCTCTTTCACCTCCTCTGAAGTTTTACTAAGTAAGTCAGAGAAGAACTTCCATGGAGATTATTGGGGACAAACTTCTTACATTGACCTTCCTTTTTTATTGGCACAGGTGCCAAACTGTGGCAACAAGGAGACCCATGCTGAGAATAAATCTGGGCCAACCAATCTGGGAACTACTTCTAATGCTAGCTAAGAATCGAAAATAACAGTATCATGAGACCAAAGACAATGGAGTTTCTATTCAAAAGAGCCTCTATCAGTTAGTGCTAGACAACACTATGATACTAGCCTTAAAAATCACAAGTCTCACTTTACCTTGCTTCGCCCTTATTTTCAACAGGCAATCAGCAGTTAGAAGGACTAAGGCCTTTCCTCTTAGGTGTGGGTCACTGTTTAATCACCCCCACCTTCTGCTTTAAAATGTTCTTCAAGAGAAATTTTACTATATAGCAACCATACTGTAAAAACCATTTTAAAGGGCAGAAATTAAAAATAAAGAGTTTTGTATAAAAATGCAGTATTTTTCAGGTTAGTACTTTATTTTCAAAGGTAGGATTTAATAAAGTTGTAACTGATGATTCATATAAAAGTTTTGTTAGTAAAAACAGTCTAAGATAGATATAGAAATGTCTAAACCATAATAATATTTCAATAACAACAAGCTTATTTCCTAGCCATTTATCCATCTTTAAAATATGCTATATAATTACAAAGTATAATTAATACTAATAACAATAATTATCACAATACAATAGAAATAATGACAGTACCCACCATGGTCCCAGAGGCCTATGGACACAAAGAGGTAATAATCTTTCTGTATTTAAAGGAAAGAGAATGCAGTAGCAGTAATTGTGGGATGGGGGACTGCAACGAATTTTCTTTCTTATCCTCCACAGAAAATAGACATAATTTTTGATACCTGTTGCTAAACACTTCATTCTGAAAATCAGGTAGTTTAAAAGAAAACAAGATGAGGTCTGTAACATCTCTTAGGAAGCAGCATGAATGTAAAATCCTGGCTAGTCACAATTCCATTTCTAGCTAAGCCCCCATCCATTCATTAGCAGAAAAAATAGTATTTATAAAGTGTTTCTGTTTATAGTCTCACATCATATTATTGGATTGTTCCAAGAATCCTGTAGGTTTCTTAATATTATATAATATTAATAATATTAACATTATTCCCACCAGAGGAGGCCAGAATTAAGAACTGGTGAAAAATGTAAAGAAATTAATCTTTCCTAAATATGTATTTTGTGTCAAGCAAAGTACCTCGAACAAGAAGCACCCATAGAGCTCTATGCTACATGGAATCTCCTACAGTAATATGGAGATTGCTGAGGGCAACAAGCTTGGTTTGAGTGTAGATGCCCCAATTCTAGGTGCTACTATACACTTCCCAGCACACTACAGACTCAATTCTCACTGAAAGCATGAAGTTGCAGGAATGGTTCCCCAGAGGCAGCTGACTGAATTGCAGTATTCTGGGGTTTTGCCTGGTTTTGCGGTGCTATGGCGCAGGTCCTCCTGTGTGCTAGGCTAGCATTCTACCAGCTGTGCTGTCACTTGCAGCTTTCCTGGGTTCTTCCTTGTGAAGATGCATTTCTTTCCAATGTTACTTAGACTGCACAAGGAGGCTCATTCAAGGGAGAGGATGTGTCATTTCCCTGATTTCCATTCCTAACTTTGAAAAGTCACTCCAAATATTCAGACACAAGTTAATCTAACCATGTTCACAGCATAGCACTATTGGCAAGAAAAATGAACCAAGAGAATAGCCAACCTAAAGTGTTAAATTCTGACCAAGTCTTAACTTTAAGCTACTGGTGTTTATGTTAGTAGAGATATATAAATAGTAAAACAAGCATAAACAGGACATCTATGGACAAAGTCAAATCTTTATACTCTTCTGAACAGTCTCAAAGCTATAAATTCAGACTTTAAAATCTCATTGATAAACTAACACCACTTTTTAGTTTTACTCTTTAGATGCATTTATTTGTGATCTGTGATGCAGTGTTTTGTTTTTTTTTTTTTTGTTTACTTTGAGAGTTATGTTATCCTTACTGATTTTTTTACAACACAATTTCTGTCTTAGGGCATTTAAAAATGGGAAAACAAGGTCCTCCACATGAGACAGAGGTTTTACCAGAAGCCACATTGGTAAACTGGGCAGCAGAAGTCAAGGGAGGTGTATCAAAGTGTAAATATTTGTAAATTAAAATTGAATTTTTGGATATTAAAAGAAACATTTATTGAAAGAAGATTGCTCTATATCCTGGATAAGCATCATGCTATGATGAGATTTTAGGGCAATGAACAATTTTAGAGTTGGTTTATAGAGGCTTCTGAATTTTACTTTTGGTATTTTTTAAAATGGTGTTATGTTTACCAGCCTTACTTTAAACTTACAATGTAGTTAAGTCTGATCTTGATCTATTCTCCTGCCTCTACTTCTCAAGCAGTGGGATTGTAAGAGTGTGCCACTATTAAACAAGTTGGATTTATTTTTATTGACAAATTACCAGAATCAGCAGAGTCATTAATATTAAACAATGAAATAACAACTGTACAAGTACTAAATTAATTGCTTGAACTACCTTGGACTTAGGGAATTATGATTTCAGGTTATCTCATCCTGTTATTAACTATCTGTTTCTACAACCACGATGTTGAAGTTCTAAGCCCTAATGTCACTCTCTATGGAGACTGGACCTTTGAAAGAGTATCTTAGATTAAACAATGCCATAAGGTTGTTCCCTAATACAACAGGAAATTGTCTTTTTTTTTTTTTTTTTTTTTTTTTTTTTGGTTTTTTGAGACAGGGTTTCTCTGCAGCTTTTAGAGCCTGTCCTGGAGCTAGCTCTTGTAGACCAGGCTGGTCTCAAACTCACAGAGATCCGCCTGCCTCTGCCTCCCGAGTGCTGGGATTAAAGGTGTGCGCCACCACCGCCCGGCTGGGAATTGTCTTTTTAAAGAGAAGAAGACACAGATATCCCCACAGTCATATCAGCAAAAGGTCATTTAGGACACAGCAAGCAGATGGTTATCTGCAAGGCAAGGAGTGAGTCCCCAGAAAAAACCAAACTTGTTGACCCCTTAGGTTTCTAGTCACTGAAACTGAGGAATAAATTTCTCCTGTCTAAACTTCTAGTCTGTGGTGGTCTCTTTTGACAGCTCTAATTGACTAACAACACTAAAATTCTCTCCACTTTGTGTACAGTGGGAAATTCTTAAAGTCACATTAAAGTGACTGCTTAAAATGTTTTTGACTGATTATGAGCGGTTCAAGAAATGTCCCTAAACAAAGAGTCAGGAAATGCCATTTTTGGAGGTTGAACTAGATCTATCCTGTAATCTAATTTATTTCCTGCTCTTTTCTGTTTTCAACCTTTGAACATAGAAGGGTGTTACTGTACTAGTTTTGATATTGAATGGAATTTTGTATTTTTGAAGGTTTTATCACTTCTCATGTTCTTGTTGGAATAACAGAAAGCAACCTAAATTACCTTGTAGACAACTTCCAGTTGCCCTTCACATATATGAAGATAGCTTTGTTCCTGCCTTTCAGATTTTCAAACAATTCTAACTCCCTTAACTATTCCTCAGATGATTCAATTCATTCTTCCAATCTCCTGGTCACTCACTTCTAAAGATGTTTCAGTTTGTTTAGATTTCTTGTGCAGAGTTAAGACATCTTTGCCTCATATTATTGACGAGTAGACTTAAAATGCAAACACAGAATCCTCTATTATTTACTTTAAATATTATATGGTTAGATATGGCTCACTGTATTTTTTCAATACACTTTGGGAACCTAGTTACTTTATTCAACTTTTCTTTGCATGTGGAGTCCAATCGGCTGCAAACATGGTGAACATATAATCACCTAAACCACCAAACAACAACAATTACAACAACATCAAAATCCAACACCTCAGGGGCCAAGATAAATCCTATTACACCCTTGTATGATTCTGTAAGAACGATCTTTCTGTTAACAATAAGTAAGTTGTTTGTACCCAATGCTCCCATCAAAAATTCCATAGCTAAGGAAGTCTTGGGCTACTGTTTAGACAAATACTATGGCATCAAGCTAACTTCTAAATTTGTATGTCCATATCCATAGACAAAGGCTATCCTCAGCCTTAATCAGAGAAGCCTCCCTGTGCAGTGAGTACAGAAACCCACGGCTGAGCACGGTGTAGAGAACAGATGAAAGCTGAGTTCTGATCCCTGAACAGGACTTTTTGTCTAGTCCTTCTAAGAGGTAGGGACATCCCAACAGCGAGTGGAAAGAATGAAAGAGCTGAACGATGTGGCGAATCATGAAATGCTGTCTTCTAGTCACGACACAATCAGTGCACTAATGACCTCATCGTAGCTGTCACTGCCTGCAGCAGACTAGACCTGCCAGCAGTCAACCAAGGAGCAGGGAAGGCTTCAAAGGGCTACCCTCCCTCTTGAGGACTGGCTATTGACAGATTCTGGGTGAAAAGCAGACACTGTTTTCAATTAAGGACCCACTAATGGAGCCCACTCGGCTCCAGTGGATAGCCACGGGTACACAAATGGTCCTGGTTAAACTGGGCTGAGTCACAAAACAAAACAAAATGACTTGAAAGCAATTCATAGTATCGGAAGGGGTGGTTAAATGGGAGTGAGGAATGAGGAGCGGTGTGGGGAAGGGTGACAACAATCATAATGCACTATACGCATGCAAGAAATTATCAACAAATTTGATAATTAAAAAATAAAATTAAATGACTGGGGCTAGCGAGATGGCTAAGTGGATAAGATCCCTCACTGCTCTTACAGAGGACCCAGGTTTGGTTCCCAGCACCCACATAGCAGATCATAACTATCTGTAACTCCAGTTCTAGTGTATCTGATGCCTTCTTCTGACCTCTGAAAACCCACAAATGGTGCATAACATACACACAGGCAAAACAATAATATACTTACAATAAAATTTAAAAGTCTACAAACATGGCCTTTTCATTTAGGGAGTTGCTAATCTGTCTCTAGTTACTGGAGTTGCTACTGTCTTCTGCAAGCTCAGGAGAGACCGTGTCACACATTGTGAATGAACTTTCACTGAAGCCCTTCTACTTTCTAGCAAGCACTTATTTTAGGGGCACACAACACACCTTTCCATTTCCTTGCTTTAGTGATCCACTCCAGACTTTTGCTCCACACTAACACCAAACTGTTCTCCCAAACTGAGTTTGCAAACTTACTACAAATGAGACAGTTTCCTATCTCCAGCTGTTTGTTTTCAACCTATGTCCTGAGATAGGGCAGGCAATAACTGCATCTTACTGACGAATTTTCCCACTCCTCAGGGGTACTCTATCCCACATTTCACAATCTCTTCTGTTTCCCTGCTACTTTCCCAGGAAAGTGTCACTTCTGAGAAACTACCAAAGCACCCTAAATATCAGAGAGAGACCAGGGTACAGGAACAGTAGAGGGGACTTTAAACAGATGTCATCTCTCCACACATGGCTCTGTCTAAGGGCAGTTCTTAAACCCCGTTAGTGTACTTAAAGAGAGCTACAGCCTTTTCCTATTTACTCTGGATGATTTCCTTTGCCAAAGATCCAAAACAGCTTTGTATTTTTCAGCCTTTAGCTGAAAAAGGTGTAATATATAATGCTTTTATTTTCCATGCAGACTTTCTCTGAGGCAAACATGTACCCCGACCTTTACCTAATCAAGAAAAGTTGTTTGGGCAATGGGGGATGGGGAAGCAGGTTGGGCTTTAAATGCGCAAATCAGTTCTAATAAAAACACTGAGATTCAGGTGCCTGGGGTTAGAAATACTGGAGGGAATTCAATTACACTAATTAATATTTAAGAAGGGCTAGAGATCACATACTGAATGTGGGAAACTAGGCCAGTCAGACATGAGCATATGGGGAGGGCAAGATCAACAGATAAAAGTAACAAACAAATCATACATAAATGCTCCAACAGGAATGAAATGGAGAATATAAAATAAATGTTCCAACAGACACTGAAGAGGAGGTAAAGTAAATGGTCTACCAGACATAAAAGCAAAATGTTCCAACACACACAAGACATTTTATTGGTTTTGTGTAAACACATATATTATAAAAATGATTTTTCCAAATAAGTTGCTAGGAAATGTTACCCATTTATAAATACAGACTTAGTCAGGTTGTGTACATTCGTAGTACAGTGTATTTACTCCCATTACCTCACTGGCTCATCACATAGAGCTCAATAAGGTCTGGATTTCCCAAGAGTTGGTTTCCTTATGGTTAAATCTACATGGACACAAAAGTCAATAGAGGGTTGAAAATCTTCCTAGTTCTTTCTTATGGTGATATGATATAGCGTCAGGCCAGATTCATTTTGGGGGTGCTTGACATTTCATTTGCAGCTCTGATTCCTGGTCACTATTATTGTACTTGAATGCTTTCTGAGGAAGGGACTGATGGTGCCAGAAGTACCTTGTTTTGCTCATGAAAGTGGTTTGTTCTCTTCTTCCACTGCAGCACTTAGCTCCCTTATTCCTCTTTTGTCACTCTTAGACCTCTCCTTCCTGCATTAGGGGAGTTTTCAAAAGCATAATCAAGAAGAGCCTCTGGATTGTGAACTGTATACGTCTAGTGTGAAACACAAAGATTTGGTATTCACCATTCACCGGGTTGCTTTTGCTATCTGCAACACACAGTGGTAAGTGGAGGTAGAACTGTGGAGGAGACGAAATGACACCAGTACCTAGAACTAAACTCCTCCAAATTCTTTAGCACACACAGATAGTAGTTAAAGGACCCGAAGAAACACTTTGCAGCAATTCTTATGGTCATATGGTGATGGAGAAAGCAAACAAAGAGGTTTTTGCTCTTAAGGAACCTAAGTTTGAAAAGTAACTTAAATAAACTGAAGACTTCAAGATAATACATCCACTATTGCTGTGTCTCTAAATTGTCTAAAAATGTCTAAAACTGTCTCTAAATAATAAAGAATCAGGAAAGCAAAATAACTAATACTAAGTCCTAAATGTATTCTAATAAATGATCTTTCAAACTATTTCACAATCCCAGGATTAATAAAGTAACAAATACCTATTCTCATGAATTTGGAGTAAAGATAATTGAGGTAAGGAATGCATGTTTCTTAATTGTTACCTTGCAGATGAAAAACTTGCAATAAACATCAAAGGTAAGCATTTCCACATTTACACATCTATATGCCAGTTGCTTTCTTTGGGTTATTTTTTATGATTAGATTTTAATAATCATTTATAGATAATATGTTCCTCTATTCTGTGATGATGCTTGTTAAAGTGTTTTTTCTTTGATTCTATAATGTTCTTTAACTACAATCTCTTCATCTCTGCCTCATTCATCAGAGCTGCGAGAAGTCACCCGCTCATCCTGCACTTAGTTTTCTGGCACTGCTTATGCTACTTTCACTTTACTCAGCAATTTAATAACTAAAATTAAAAGAAGAACAATTATTGGGACTAACATTTACCAAAACTGAGCAAACAAAGAATTCCTAAAATAAAGCACATCAACTCCAGGTGCAGTGGCGCATGACCAATCCCCGAGACAGAGGTGCAGAGGCTGGGATAGTGGGAGTTTAAGGTTACCTTCAGTTACACAACAATTTGGGGTCAGCCTTGACTATGGGAGACCCTGTTTGAAAAAGGAAAAATCACAGCAGAGGAGAGCACTTGATGACAGCAGCTGTGACATGCTATTCACAGTGAAAATCAGTGAATCCTATAGGAATAAACTAAGAAAAATGGAAGGCCATGAAACTTACACGATTAACAAAAGAAGACCAAGCTTAATAAACACTCTGACGCACTGAAGACTACAGGAGACAGAAAAGTCAGTTCTGCATAACAATCTGGACAAGAAAGTAACACTGAAAGGACTGATGTCCTCTGATCACAGAGGCACTGGAGCTGAGAGTGTAATGGAAATTAAACTTTTGCTTTATAAGACTTCTTTAGTGCATGATCTACATCGTGGGGACAATTTGTGGCTATACCACTGTGGATGAGGGGCCAGGCAAATGCTTAGAGTAATAACAGTGAGGTGAGGTTTTCTATGTTTTCCTTTTAGATGTGTGGTTTACATGCATGTGTATATGTGCACCATGTGCCACCCTTGGTGCCTAAGGAAGACGGAAAGATCAGGAACCTAGGACTGAAGTTCATTTGCCTGTGGGCTACCATGTAAATAAATGCTGGGAATCAAACTTGGATCCTCTGCAAGAGCAAAAAGTTCTGTTAACCACAGAGCCAACTGTCCTGTCCCAAGCATAATGCTTTCTAAGAGTCAATGCTAGAAACTCATAGGGAATGTAAATTAATATTAGAACCCTCCCCCCCAAAAAAGAACCCATGTTGACAGATAGTGCCAATGTATTATGTGACAAAAAATTTTTTTCTAAAATAGGACTGTAAGCATTTAGCTGCTCGAAAAAAAAAGTCATAGAGGCAACAAAAACAAAATTGTTGGTTTACTGTAAAAATGAAAAAAAAGAGGACTTTTTGTCCTTTGCTTGGATATGGATCTGACTCTTCAGTGAGTACTAGATTCACTTAAAATTAAAAACAAAGAAATTGGCAAGGACATGGAGATTGTAATGTAACATCACGCTTCAAAGAATAAACTATCAAGATAGAACAAAACCAAATGAAATGGAACAAGCAAACTTATCACAAGTCAAGGAGGTTTTTCCTACAATATTAAAAACACTACTAAACAGAACCAGGATTGTTATTCATGGGAACAAAGTGCTCATCTATATTAACTTTTGTGAGATTATTCTATATGTGGTAATGTGGGCAAATTATTTGGTAACTGCTTTTAGTTTTCAAATGTAATTTTAAGGTAGTTTGTGAAACAAAAGAAACATAATCAAAAATAAACATTTAAAGTACCAAAATGCAAAGGCTAAGTTTCTCATGACTCATATCACCCTTCATATGTGTGTGCTATCACATACTCCCACTCACACACATGCATCACAGCCAAAGTGCTTCTTAAGACACAGAAGAATACTTCCAGCCTTCCTCAATATTGGCACTTCTTGTTGTCCATCAGTGTCTGCTGATTAAAGTCTGTATTATGTTATTAACCAGTATTCAATATATATTTGTTTCAAATTAATGTATGGAAAATATTAATTCCCAGTCCATAATGAATGGTGTAAACTTCTAAGCAACATCCAGAAAAGCTTTCTTTTAATCATGCTTTCTGTTAATTAGGCATTCTTTGTTTTCCAAAATGTTGAACATTTGAAAAATAATATGCAGCAATGTGACGTTACAGTGAATATAGCTACTAGGTCAGTAAGATAATTTAGTCAGGATATGATTTTAAAATAATACTTTCATTTATGATAACTATTCTACAAGTAAATTTTCTCTACAATAATGAAAATATCTTTTAATCAAATTTGATATGAGTACTAGATATGTAAATACCTAAAATTACAACAATGCAATTTTATGATGAGTATTAAACCACTGTCTCATTTTTATTTTGATATAATTTCTTCTAGGTGGTATCATTTTATGTTAGGCTTTTTGTGCTGCTTAATATTATAATTAATAATTCATATTTTTGTCTTTCCCCTCTCATTCTGACAACTTTTATTTTTAATCGGTGGGCATGTGCCAAATTGGTTTGTTATTTATTTATAATGTAAAATGACAAGGGAATTGAATATGTGGAATAGAGAGAGATTGTCTTTCATGAAATAATATTTTCTTAGTAATGGGGGTGTTTCTTATTTATCCTCATAAGCCTGAATATTTGTGAGAGGTCAGATTAGATGTCATTGCTGTTGCTTGACAAAGCTGTGTAAATACATTAAATACAACCATTTTATTTTTTAAAAATCTATTTTAGTTTTGTGAAGATATCTGGGCATATGCATAAAAATATGTAAAGATTTCCTATTCTGATAGATCCTATAATGCCAATTAAGTAAAAATTCTGACCAAGCTGGTCTATTTGTATTCCTTCCTAAGCCAAAACATGCAAATTTCGTAGGCACAAACAGAAAAAATTCTGAAGATATGTGACTGAAAAAAATAAAATGTTCTGTCTGTGGGGCTTTACAGAATAGAACATTAAGTAATCTCTTCAATTCTGCCCATAAACAGTCACCACATATCCCGAATGCAAGAGCGCTGATCGACTGCCAGAAAATTCAGAGATGGTTTCCAGAATATCAGCTAGAAAATCACTAGGGGAGCTGGTCCTAACGAGGACCCACAGGCCCACCTAGGAACTACCATCAAACGAGAATCTGCAGGGACATGTCCTTCCAATGTACACCAGTGTCCGAGGTACAATGAAGTTGGAGAACTACACTTTTACAGAAAAACTCGTCTAGCTCACCAGGGTTTGCCATTGTCTGAAAAATCCTTTCAGCTCATCCCATGTCAAACATTAGAGAATTCAGGGAACACAGCATATGCCATTAAATTATATACTTCTCTAAGATTCTTGTGTCTTCGTTTCTTTTATTAGTTTAACTACCACAGTGAACCATTACTGGCCCCTTCAACCAGAGCCTTTGACTCGGCTAAATTAGATTCCAGCATTTGGAAAAAAAGAGCTTAACAAAAAGAAAATTGCCCTATAATATAAATATGTTTCTCGTGAGAAACCTATTCTTTACAGATTGAAATTTTTATATAGTTGCAAACATTTGAAAACTGTTTTTGCTTTAATTATTTAGGTAATGTTAAGATCTAGAAGGCATCTAGAAGGTAATGTTAAGATCTAGAAGGCATCTAGAAGGTAATGTTAAGATCTAGTGACATCACTGAGTGACAGCTCATCGGCTGTCAGTGTGAGTCACAACGCAAGCATGCTGCTGCATCATTGTGCTTTCCCACCAGTTTCTTGAGCAAACCTCCCCCTCCCTGCCTTTGGGCACACATTCACTGTACAAGCTCTGTAGCTAGGTGATTTATCATGGTTATGTATACACAGTATTCATCTTTCAAAAATGTTCTATGGAAGAAGCTAACTATATAATGTGGCAATCTAAGATTATAAAATCTGGGTGGTTTAGCTAAGAATGAGAATAGTGGTGTTAGTGCGAGTTATCAGAAGCAGTATTTTTGATCTGGGTAGAGGCTGTTTTGTTTGTTTGTTTGTTTTTAATTTACTATTACGGGACTGTACAAAGCCCTTAAAAGTTTGGTGCTACTCTAGATATAAGAAAAGCCACATATCTGAGCACAGCTAGCAGCTATGACCACTACTTGGATTCTATATTTCAACAGTTAAATGTAACAAGAATAGAAAGTGGTATCTTTAGGATAGCTTTCATAATACCTACAGCATGATGAAAGAAAATAGAAACTAGTTGACCAGGTATAATGTTCTTGAGATGGCAGACCTTTAACAGAGTTTAAGTGACAGTGAATTTAAAACATGTTCCCTATAGGTAGGAAACACACACAAATAAATGTATAGACACTTTATAAACAGTCATTGAAATGTGTCTTTCCACTTTTAGGGAAGAACACCACTGTGTTTGATAAACACACTGATTTAAGTGATACAGTACTTTCAAATAGGGAAGCTGAGTAGAGTTCAGTTTTGCCATGTGGAGCTTGGGTCAAAGAATGAGACGTGATAGAGATAAATATATGAATATTTGTGTTTGTGGCATGTATCTGTCCTAAATTTAACAGTGTCATCATGCTATGTCCATGTTTGTGCCCTCCCAAAAGTATTTTATTCATAGCTGTACTTTATATACATTTTTTATTATGACATCCTTTGAGAATTCTTCTAACTTCGCTAAATGGACTTTTTCAAATGCAAACTCCCACGATTTGACCTTATTAGAATCTGGATGAATGTTTCCATCAGTTCCTCCAGAATGTAAGAACTGAGTTTTGTTCTGAAAACAAGCATTTTGGTTATCAGCAGTAATATTCTTTCTACTGTCTGCATAAGACTATAGAAATATAAATCATTAAGTATGCATCTAGATAAAAATACTTTTATAGAGCCCAACTGGTATCTGAGAGGTGAGGACAGGCTGAGAAGGACTCCTTGGCTTCCTTATGTCCAGAAATTTCCTGTTTCCCTATTTCCTATGGTTACCACCATGGAACATGTTAAAATCTCAGTAGGGACTCTGTTTCAACTTTTCCTTTCAAAACAGAGTAAAAGTTTAATGGAAAAAAAAAGTCCTTCCTATCTCCATGCCAGGCACTGTGTAAGATCCACAAACTTAAAAGCCAGACAAATAGTATTTTATATGCCCCCAAACATAGTGACAGGGTGCTACAAAAATCCCAAAATTTAGGCATGTGACTTGATTCATATGCACTGTGGGATGAGTCAAGGAAAATGGTACCATCTGCACTTTTATTGGACAGTCAAATGATTCCCTTCAGTCCATCCAAAAACATCTTACTTCAAGAGACACATGGGATGGTTTTTTCAAAAATGATCTAATTTTTAAAGTTATTAGGTAAAATGATTGACAGTTACCCTAGCAAACATAGGTAGAACTAAGCAAATAGTGTTTTTCAGTCACGATGACCATAATTTTAACCTACTCACATATATAAATACTTTTTCATGATTATTTAGGACTTACAGTAAAAACTCAGGGAATTTGAAAAGGATTTAAGTTAGAATCATGTTCAACTAGCAGGTTAAAGGCATCATTTATGCTCTGAGATGAAAGCTACAAATGATTAAGTTTATACAGCAAGTGGGTGATGGCTGACCAGCAACTCCAGGGGCATGCTAGCATTTATTTAGACACACCTTCAAAACTCTGCCTTCTACTTATTTAAGACTGTATTTCAATGGTCTACAATATTTCAATTATCTTTATGAGAATTTTAGTGAATTTATATTATTTTCCAGTATCCAGTCTTAGTTGGAAGTAGCCATACTTGGCAAAATACCACAGAAAAGCCTAAACCTGTTAAAGATTTCACCTAATAATTACAGAATTGTTATAATTTGAGTTTCAAGGTCTGTCATAGGCTCACGTTGTGAAGACGTGTACCATACCAGTTCGCTTGATATTAGAAGACTGTAGAAACTTGAAGAGGTTGGGCCTATTGTTTGCAGTACATTACTGGTGGCCTATGGTAGCCTTTGGAGCCTATGCCTACCTCTGCTTCTGGCCTCTTTATGCTTCCTGCTCTATCATGATGTGAAAAAGCCTTTATCACACGCTTTTAGTTCCCCTCAATTGGGTGCGTTCCCATGTCTTCTCCACCATAATGGAATGAACCAGATAGTACTGCAAGATAAAATAAATCCATCCTCTTTCAAGTAACTTCTTTCAAGTACCATGGTTACAAAGAAATCAGAGTAACTAGTATTTCTACATCAGGAGTAAGGAGAAAATGAAGCTATAGACGATACTGTGGACAAAATAGCATTCATGTACCCATAACGAGGGATTTTGGGGGGTGTGCTGCCACCACCAGCCAGTGCATACAGAGTTTTAAGATATTTGTTCTTCATTTCAAAAAGTGATTTCCCACTACTTTACATATAAAGAAAGTGAGATGCTTAGCTCCAGCTAATGTGATAGATTCATATCATAAGACAATCACCATGATACCGAATTTTTAAATTTATCACTTCACTTAATTTTGAAACAGTTTACAAGAATATTACTGTTTGAATTTTACAAACGAGAAAGCAAAAGCTGACATGAAATAACTTGTTTAAAATTGCTGAGTGGTCAAGATATGAACTCCTATCTGTCTGGTTTTAAAACCTAAGCTTTCACACTTTATAAGAGTAATTCCTTACTCAAATTACATATTATAATTACCAAATATTTTAAATGTTATAAACAATCAAGTGGTAGTCCAGAAGAATTAAATCTGAATTTCTTGTACAACAATCCAGACATGAAATGAGGCCTTCCTGCATCACCATAATACCCAGTCAATTAGGGAAGCACCCTGGTATGCAGTACAAGCTTTCCTGAAGCTCAGATGTTTCCTGAGGAGTGAGGTAGTCTAGAACCCATATCCTCAGTCTCTTTGCTGTAGCTTTCCCTTGCCTTCCCCCATCCACCCTGCCACTCTCTGCTGTCATGTTTATGTAAAGAAAGAAAATGTCTTAGAACTTTGAAATGAAACATTGTCACAGTTGAATTGGTAAATAAACCTGCTTGTACGTTTCTACATATTGACAAAGGAGTGAAGACGAAGATGACTCATTTCTTTATTGTTCTCATTATCCAAGTAGGAGTTCAAGTCTACCCTTAAAACACTCTTGGGCCAAAGTTAATAACTAAAATGGACTCTTTCACAAACTTAACAAGAACAACTTAACAAGATGGAGGGGAAGATCCAATGTCTGTGCTTTACAGTGCTGTTTCATGTAGTATTTCAAGGCAGACAATAGCCTTTGAAAACACTGAGTCAAAGAAGGGAAACCGGTTGTCCTGGGAAGACAGTAAGATTCGAAGTTGAAAGGTCTAGGTTTGTGTCTATACTCCAACACTTTACTGCCATGACATGAAGAGACTGAGTTTTTATGTAGATTTTTAGTACTGGAACTGCATTTCCCTTAGGGCAATGCATGAGGAAGCGTCATTTGTTCAGCATTACACTAAGGACTTGCTAGAAATAAAACGGGTAAGTTTATATTCTTGAGTCAGAATCAGAAGCTTGGTGGATGGGGGGAGCAAGCATTATCTGTAGTCTAATTATTTCAATGATCTTCATCTGAGTATGATCATATTGGATACTCTCCAATAGGACTGTTGTCTAAGACTACAGGAGAATGCTCATAAAACTGGTTGTTTGTTTGGTTTGGTTTGTATCAGGAATCTCAAATTCTCTCTCAGAAATATTTAGAGAAATAATGTTTGAGCCTACAATAGTTGGATAACAGCCTCATTTCTGATTTTTACTTTGAATGTGTAGACGAGGCACAAGTCAGCCAGAGGTTATGCAATTAGCCTGGAGTCAAAGAGAAAGCAAGGAGTAGAGATGCAAAAGAAACCCCAGCGTGAACTTGATTTTAATTCAATCAAACTGTTAAGGTACCGACCACGCACCCTCCACTAGAAAGACAATGAACCTTTTAATAAATAAGTTTTAATCCTTTTTAGTTAAAAAAATAGCACTAGCTTTTAAAAAACAGATTGGCACCTATAGTTCTGAGCTAAGGGCATTTAGGTCAATAGGAATCCTGCTTTGAGAAGGTAGTATTACATGTAAAGTGTGGGCATTATATATGTTCCTCATGTAACACTTCTGATTCCTACAATGGTGGAGAATATAATAAACAAAAGTAGTTATGAAGGATTGAGTTTTTCTTGACTATATAGACTTCTATAGCACTATCTGAATCATCTAAAACACAAATTGAATGATAGGAAATGCTTTGGGATGGTTCCCCCCTGCCATCCCCCTCCTGTCTAAAGTACTCAACACTTTTCTGTAATTTATCTGAGATAGCTACTAAGATGTTGAATACTTTTACATGCAAAGGTGCCGAAAAACAAAAAGCAAGAGAATGGATTGTTAATGAAATTCTCTGATTGTCAAAAGTACTTTGGAATGATCAGGTGGCAAATAATAGTAAGAGGGATCGCATAAAGTGCTTAGCTGTAACAGAAGTAGTCACTGTAATAAATGCAGAAGGGAGTAGATATGAATAGAATTTGCATTTTATGCAGCTGCTGTGTATGTATATAGAATATACAGAAGCTAATTTTTCAATAATACTCGTAAAATATTGTTCAAAACTTATTCTTGCTGCTTTCTCCCTTTCAAAGACACTATACAGACAACACCCATATGTCCAAGTGTATACAAGGAGGCTAGAAAAGGAGTCACTTAGTATTCATAAAGATCAATATAAAAGCAGAGAATGAAAAAAATGGTAACACTAATAGAATAGCCACACACACACACACACACACACACACACACACACACACACACAAACATGATGATTCTTAAACATCGGAGATGTCAATGTGTGGCAGGAACTACAATAAAAATATATGATCACATACCAAAAATATAGGTATGTGCTCAGTCTGTTTGCTGGAGGATATTTATAGTTTTTTTAAAAATACAATTGAAAAAGGAGATTAAGAAACATGGCTTTGTTAACTGTTGTTATTGTTATTACTTAGTTTAGTTATTATTCTTTAATATCAAACCATATCAGACTCTTCGATAACTTCCATGAATTTGGTATTTAACAAGAGGCTGCCCCCATTCTCTTATTTGGAATATTTGTGCAGAAAACCTAAACACCTGTTCATTAAGTATGGTAAGACCTAGTCTATGGTTGCAGCTTCCTTTTGACAGATGAAAGAGATGCTAATAGTAGGAAAGTCTATCAAGTCTACAAGAAGTGTCTACTTTGGATTCCAGGAAAGCAGAGAAAAAGGTAAAAGATCACGAGTCAAACTCACCTGAACCTCATAGACTGAATAAACCATGAAATACAATCTTCTTATTTCATTTGTTCTGTCCTTTTGTCAAATAAAAGCCTGTTTCTATGATATTTTCTGTGTCTGGTCTGTGAAAAAGCAAGATTGGACTTGCATATCCAAGTTCTTTTCAAACTATCTCAAATTATTTCCAACATGGAGAGGACGTTAATTTCCTCAGAGACTCAGAGAAAACTCAGTGCAGTCACAAGACTTTTACATAGTTTAAGAACAGAAAAATGGAAAGGCACCTCCCATGATAAAAAAATGCTAAAAAAAAAATCACAACAATAACATTTATAGCAATAATCTGGATTGTAGAAAATGATTGATCAGAAGGATTCACCTGCATTAGGAAGACTCCAGAACAAGGAGATCATTAAGCTATATTTCCATCTTCAGGATTCAGCCAAGCTTAGGCTCTCGGGAAAGCTGTAAATACGCTCAGTGCGGACTTCAGTAATGAGACTGGAATGAAGGCTGGATGATGGCATAAAAGCATCTCCCTGCCCCTTGTTCTGAAAGTTAACTATTAAACCATGTGTCGTTCATCCTGATTTGGTTTACTTAGTTCTAGAAACAAGGACATGCTGATCAGATTGCCCAGGGCAACTGAACACCCAGTGAAGCTTCTGTGATGACCATGTTCTTCCCAGCAACTTCACTAAAAAGCCCTTTTATTATCAGGCCATCAATTCTGCACTGCTGATGAAGGATGGAAAGTATTTCCTTTTGAAGAAAAGTTCTTCCCTTCCATTAATTTTATATTTTGAAATATTCAACATATTTCAGTGCATAATCTTTTCCACTTGATTCCATTATTCCATTCCCTTCCCTTCTGTCTGTCTCTCTGCCTGTCTTTCTCTTCTACTCTAGTTTATTCTCTTAATTATTCACAGACTTCCTTGTCTGGACACTTCATTCTAGTAGAAGCTGGCTCATTTTTTCCAGCACCTTAGTGGAATGCAATAATAAAAACAAGGAGAGGGAATTGGTTTTAATGATATATTATAGTTTAATGGTATATTACAGTTTCATCCACAACAGACCATTTTATTGACTTTTCTCATATTCTGTCCAGTCGACAGCTTAAAATGGCCACAACAATATTTGTAAATGAGTGGTTAGTCACTGTTCAACCACTTTTCAAAACAGTGATAGAAAGTCTCATTTTATTCTGTGAGAAAGAGAGTTTTGTTGTGGTTGGTTTCATTTTCCTCACAGAATCACGTTACCAGAGAAACACAAGACTCAAACATTGTTTACAAATATATTATGATTTGGATTATATCTATAGTGAATCTGTATTGAAAATATTTAACTCTTCTATATTTTTCACAAGCATGAATACAACTACACACAAATGTTAAAACTTAAAATGATGTCCTGTTTTCACTTGGATATTTGCTCATGTCAACAAATTTTGTGTTTGGCGGGGAGGCAGAACAAGATATAGCATACATATGTGCTATTTTCACCATATTTTTATTAACACTCTAAATGAATATGATTCAATAACTTTGTAATGTTTACATCTATGAAAAAGATGAGTGTAAATAGGATGATATATCCATCTTTAAAAGACTCTTACAAAGCAAATATTCTGTAAGTACTGAATGTATTAACAGAAAAACAAGTAGAAGACATGAGATTAAGAGAAAGGTAGAAATACTAAGTCATATTGAGTTTTGTAAATGTATCAATATTAATCTATTTTTGAAACAGTGTTGGAGGGTGGGAACTGGGCTCAGTATTTTTCTTACCTTTTGAAGATCCTTTGCAATGTTAAGCTTTTACTAAATGTTCAGTTTAAAAAACATACATACTTCACTTTCAATTGAAAGAATAAAAATAGACATCAAAGTTGATAATTTCTACTTTACTGCCCTGTTCTCAATTCACAGCGCATCTTTAGCATACTGGAACCTTGACTTCCATCATTTAGAAAGTTGAGGTTACAATTTCCTCATCTATTAAGTGAAGAGAACATGAAGTATTACAGAGGATTGCTTTAAGACTATAATGGTTAGAACAGAGCGGGCACTCAATAAATGTCAGCTTAGACATCATGCACAGTGAAAGCCACATAAAAATATTCCTAGGCCTGTTGCTCTGTGAGTTAGGTAGGTCTGATATCCATGCTACAAAAGCCATTAAGCCTAAATGATTTGGGTATTTAAAAATACTCTTCAGAGATTCTTTTAATGACATTTCCCAAAGGTCAGGCTAGCTTATGCTAGTGTGGAGCTGCTGCATTTGAAGGGAATTTTATTTGATTCAGAAAATAAGTCTTGCTCCCAAAACCCAAGATCATAGAGAACCTGTCATAAAGGAGAAGAGTGATATTTTAGAAAAACTAGGTTAAAAACTATAATAAAAATTGAATGTAGATTCTTAGGATAACAGTAAGTGCCCAAAATTAAAACCGTGGTGAGAAGAAATATGCTCTAAACAAACAGCCTGCAGCTCATGAAGAGCGGAAAGGCTTTAAGCAGATAAGAGAAATGGAAGAATAAGGCACAACACAGAGGCCTGCAAAGAGCCAAGTAAGAAAGTGCTCAAAAGCCAGACTCTAAAATGAGGGGCCAAAATACTCTGGGACCAACAGAAGTCAGTGGTAACAAAGCTAGAGCAAGATTACTAGGAAGCAAGAAGGTTTAGAAATGAAATCCTTAGTGTGTACGTTCCAAGGTGGTGTTAGTTACAGAAAGTACAAATATTGATGGGTTAAATCAGGATGAGGAAAATATAAAGCCAAATACGGACAGTTCTGAGAGGGAAAAAACCAGCAGCTTGGTACTCAACTGTCATCACAATTCATTTGTGTTTCACATCCCACTGTTGGTGACATTAACAGAATTTCGAATTTAGCAATGAACTATTTTTATGTTGTGAATCTCTGCAACCATTTTCCATATGTATCTATTGCAGCTAGCAATAATACCTTTTTATCTTTAAAATGTTTCCAATTAATACTATTTGGATCATGGATTCACCTAAGAATTTTTCAAGTATTTCCCTTTTTATTTTCTATCACATTATATAGCCTATTTATTTGCATTAAGCCCAAATTAGTAATTTCAGCAAAAAAAAATCTTGCATAGTTTTTGCTTTTATTACTATTTTCATAAGATTGAGATGGCCTGGGAATTTTGAATTATGTTTTCCTTTAACTAAAATAACTATAGCACTTTTCCTGTGAAGGAATGTAAATATATCAAATTTACATCTTAGATTTCCTGTGTGTCAAATATTAGGCAAAGCAATTTTAAATGTCATAACATATATACTCATACATTAATGGATGTTTCATATTAATATATATTAACGAGCTTATGATTATTGTCTAAAAGGCTTGTGTCTTATTATTATTGTGGTTATTACACTAAGTAGCAGGTTCCATTTACTGAGTATACCTTATGTACCAAGATGCATCAGGAACTTTACTAGAGACCATAAATACAGACCAATTATGATACTACTATTAGTTCATTTTTTCATTTGAGATTTGGGGGTTTTACACACACACACACACACACACACACAAACACATCTTTTGGCTGATGGAGCTATACTACTGGGTTTGTGACCCACTTGGTCTATATGCTCAAACTTGAAGATAGCTAACAAGTCAAAGTCTGAGATGCTGTTATTCATACCACTTGCCAATTAAAATGCTCCCTTCTGAGAAGGTGTGACTAGCTAGCCAAATCTTAGAACATAATACATGGTTTAAAAAGTGCCTGAAGTGAGTCTGAGTGATAGCTTGGGCTAAGAGCTTGTAATGTTCTTGCAAAGGCCCCAGTGCTGGGGATCATTTCCTATTACCCACATGGCCACTGACAACCATCAGTAAATCCAGTTCCAGGTATCTGAGCTCTCTTCTGACGTCTCTAGGCTTCAGGCACATGCACATGGTACTCACACACACGCTCAGGCAAAACATTCATACAAAGAGAACGAGGAAAGTGAAAAAGTACCCCATGAATGTTAAAAATGGCATCTCTATTGGATTATTTGCTCTTTCGATGATCAATCATGCCACAAGGACATGTGCTCAACTATGTTCATAGCAATATTGTTTGTCATAGCCAGAACCTGGAAACCTAAATACTCCTCGAATGAAGAATGGATAAGGAAAATGTGGTACATTTACGCAATGGAGTACTACACAGCACGGCATCTTGAATTTTGTAGGCAAATGGATGGAGCTAGAAAACATCATTTTGGAGTGAGGTAACCCAAACTCAAAAGACAAGTATCACATGTACTTACTCATAAGTGGTTTTTAAACATAAAGCAAAGAAAACCAGCCTATAAATCACAATCCTAGAGAACCTAGACAACAATGAGGACACTAAGAGAGATATACATGGATCTAATCCACATGGGAAGTAGAAAAAGACAAGATCTCCTGAGTAAATTGAAAGCATGGGGACTTTGGAGGAGGGTTAAAGGGGGAGGGGAGAGCCAGGGAGGGGAACAGAGAAAAATGTATAGCTCAATAAAAGTAAATAAAAAATGGCATCTCTAGGCAGGAAATTAACAGTGCCCCCCTCCACTTCTTGTCCTTCAATATACTTTCCTATTATTTAAAATATTTTCATTATGGGCACATGACAGTGGTTGAACAAAGGGAAACTTAGAACTTCACTTGCGGAATTTCTTTCATTTTAGTATTATTATTAGGCGGCTAAAATTTGCTCTGTTCTCCAATCTTTTCTAGCATTGTGTTTCTTACTTTGTTCCATGGATGACCTTATGGAGGTCACATAGTATTGTTAATCATCAGTCTCTACTGTATCTAAGTTTTCCAATATAGACTGTTGATCTCTTAAAATACAATGCGTCCTGAGCACCTACCAATCAGCTCAATGAAAAACCCGAGGACAGATTCTAAGAACCCAGAACTGAAAACAACTGGTTGACTCCCTAAATAATACACAGACTTCCTAGGCAGATGTTTCCCACATGGAAGTCTCCTGAATCCACGGGACTATTTTGTATATGCATCAGAGAAGAAAAGAAATCCCACACTATGACACAATGGAAATCATAGGGAACAGAGAAGGCCATGTCAAAAAGCACATTTTTTTTTCTGTACATATATTCCTTTACATTTTGTTGAGTCATTTTATCCCTTTCTAGTCCAATATAATATAAACCCTTTTGAAGTCAATATTTTATTATTTTGGCTGTCATCTCTAGTTCCCAGGAAAGGTCATGGCAGAAAGAAATTTCCAATAAGTATATGCTTAAAAGTAAAACATAAGAGGTAGTAGTAGAGGTAAAATTCATACAATAGTTTCTTTGTTGTCCAGTAAATAATGAGGAAGTTTCCACAAAACTTCCAGAAAACAAACCACCAATGAAACAGAAAAGCTCATTCCATTTCTGAGCTGATTGCTTGTGGTAGTTTGAATGTAACTGATCCCCATAATCTTAGAGGGAGTGGCATTCTTAGGAGGTGTGGCTTTGTTGGAGGAAGTCCCTCACTGTGAGGGCAGGCTCTGAAATTTCTTACTACCTTTCTTTTGCCTGTAAGATGTAGGACTCTCAGTTTTTTTTTCCAGTACCAAATCTGCCTGTCTGCCACCATGCTCCTTACCGTGATGATAATGGACTGGTCCGCCGAAGCTGTTAGCAAGCACCCTCAATTAAATGTTTCCTTTTCTTCTAACTCAGTTTTAGGAGACAGTCTCCCACTGAGGAAAATGAAGGGCTCCACAGAGTGCAGAGTTGTTGTTTTCCCATCTTCTAAGTGGTGCCAGGGCCCTACTATTTGAAAATATGACCAGTGTGATGTAATACAATGTAGACTCTTAAGGTACCACCTGATCTCAAGATAAGTTTATATATAAATTTACAATTATCTTAGTTTAGATAAAATAATATCCTAATAACATAAGGTTATTCTAGTTGTATAGTTTTTTTACACAAAAGACAGACCATCTTTTAGTAGTCAAAGCCAACATGTGACTTAGTATATAATAGTTCTCAATCGGTGAGCAAAATATTTTTAATTTTTTCAAATGTTGGTATGTGGTTTAAAGGCCTCAAACACGTCAGTTTTGTTCTGAGCTACACTGTTTCAGTTTTATTAGGAGACACTTATCACACAATATTGAATATGCATTAGTGTTTAGTTCATGTTATAATGAATATTCGCCAGTTGTGGTTCATATACTATAAAGTTTAAGGTCAGTTTTAAAACCCTTGTTTTCAAATTCTAATGTACATGACTAACTTAGAAAATCCTCTATACTGTAGATGCTCAAGTGCCATAAGCACAGCTTTTGATTTGGGAATTCTAAATTTCTAACAACTGCCTTAGTGTTCCTGCTACAGGTGGTCATTGTGTGGCTTTCCAGGGCCTGGCCTCATGGCAGTATATAAAGAAATCACTATGTGTCACCCTTTGCAAGTGATGACTAGCCATCGAATGTGACTTAATCATCAAAATTGTGAGAAGACTAGACAGCTTGTTAAAATTTTTGAAGAACGAGAGAAGGCAAAGGTGAAAAATGCTAAATTTTAAGGCAGAAATGACTTTTTAATAAACCTTTTAAACCTTTGAAAAGACTCCAAATATGTTTAAAGTGAAAGTGGAAAACAACGGCTGCCACAGAGCAGCGCCTTATACACAACTAGGGACAGCGACGCTGCTTCAAGAGGTTTATGTGGGAAAATGTGCTTCAGTGGCTACAACAAAAGTAGTCTGTTTGACTTGTCCTAACAATATATAATTAGTTATTTACACTTAATAGCTTGAAGATTTCCTTTCCTCTTAACTCCCCACAGTCCATAAGAACTTGGTCTGGTCCACTTGACAGTACTCACATCCCCTCTCCCCCATTCCAGTCCTGATCCTCTCACTCTCTTCCTTTCACCTCCTCCCTCACCTCAACTCCACACATCTTCTTATCCAAAGAGAAGAGATTACTAACACGTCGGCGTCTCAAGGAAAGGCTGCATTTACTTATAAGATGAATTTTTAGGACTTTAACCCATAATTCTTTTCATGGAAGTTTCCTGACATCTTAGCACTGTTGTTTCTAAAATTCTGAGTACATCATTTTACAAAAAAAGTGATGAATGAGAAAAGTTATTTCATTTCGCAGATGCTGTGAATGCATAACTTGTCACACTTGTTTACTTGACTGCCAAAAGGCTGAGTTATCCAGTGAGTGGTCTGTGTTCACCTCATGTCAGGTTCCACTTTTATACCTATTTTGGTTTATCATTTTGTTTTATCTTTATTACATTCTTATAATTCATGTACTTTGTTTTACTATCTGTTTATTTCTGTCAACCCATCTAAATTGCTTAATTGGAACAAGGTATTAAAAATAGCAAAATTAAAATATGTATCTGTGCATGCATGTACATTTGGTATATAAATCAAGCACACACAAATTCCTTTATTAAAATTAACTTCCTAAAAATAACAGATTTCTCATATGCTAAAGACTACTCAATGAAACATTCACCAGGTACATTCACCTGTAGTTCTGCAATTTGTAGAGGTACAAAATTAAAATTCTACTAGTAGACGATCTATAGGAACTAGAGAATCATTTCTATCACCAGGCCATTAATTTTGTTGATATGAATATCAACTGTAGGTATTTTAGAGTATTTCTGTTTAGTTTTTAGACTAAAAAAGGTCATTGACACAATCAACATATCCAAGTGCATGCTCCTGAAAACCACTGAGAATTTGTAATCTGACTTTGCTTCCCTTTGATAAAGAACTACCCAGGCCGGTCTGATGTGAGTACAGTTTAGGTAAGGGAGAAGTGTTCTGTTTGCAAGTTAGATATCCTATAATTGCACTCATCTTGGTCTGTCCTTACATGACCACTATAGAATGTTCAGGATAACACTACAAGTATTACTACATTTAGAACCAAATATGATTTTTGATTCTTTTATTATATTTTGATTTTCAAATCCTTCCAGTTGCTAAGGAAATATAGTAGTGCCTTCTAGGAATAATTCCAATTTACACTTGTATTGTTTTCTGTTGCTGTCAACCCCTCTTCTTATAGACAACTCAAACTGATCCATATTCTCACTACAACACAGTTGGGTTACAGTAGTGCTTGAATCTGGCCCATGCATGCTTTCTACAACTTCTCTGCACATAGTTCAGAAGTTAGCAGCTGGATTTCATTTTTGTTCCAATAGTCAACACCTTCTATTTCTCTAAGTCACTGTGATTTTCAGCACCAATAACAAGCTCAAAACTTGACAAAATATTCATATTTAGTGGGTTAAATGAAAGAGATCAGATCATCATTAACTTGCCATGGGATCATATCATTCTATAACACTTTGGCAGTACGTATCATAAAGTAATAACAGTATTTTCTAAAAATAAGGGGGGATGGGGTAGCTAAACACTTACATAAATCAGAGTGCTCGGTATTAAGATCTTGATCAGGACTTTGGCTCAATTTTCAAGCCTTTCCAAGTCCTCATAATGCTGTGATACTTATAACAAAGAAGGCAGATGGCTTGCTCTCTGAACATATGCTTTAAATGCCCTCTTTGCTATTTCAAAATAACGGACCAAATTTGCTCTCTAATACTCACAGGAAACTTTAAGGAAGCTGTCTCATGATCTGAGGAAAACTGATCCAGTGGGGATTCATTCAGTCTTTAAAAAAATACATTTTCTAAACTTTCTTTTGAGCTCTAGCCTACATGCTAAAACAAACTAATCTTCAAGAAACAGAGAATATAGTAAGGAAAGACTCCTAACTAATACAATGATGTTTGGCAAAAGAAACAGATTAGAAGGCCAAAAAACATCTGTTTCATTTATTTATACTAGAAAATACTGAGTTTCTGAAAGCTTATGTAGTTGACTATGGTTTAATTTTTGTGTAACTGTTAGATTTTTCCATTTTATTCTTATTCCTATTATTATTATCATGTCGATGTTTTATTGTTAAAGCACTTTGCAATTATTAATTAGTTAATTTAGTCTAAATTATATTTATGTCTTTGTTTTAAATCCATGCTATTCGGAGTTAATATAAGCCTAAAATGCTATTTCGCCAGCCAATTATTTTCATTTCAAAAACAGTCTGTTGTCGATGACAGCACCTTTTCTAGGTTTTCAAAGAACATGTAATTCATCCTCAGTACATACACACATTTTTGTGGTGCTGTTCACATAGTCTAACTGCACTTAAAAAGGGTCTCTGTTTAATATCGTCATTTTATACATGAGCCTTATTTCCATACTTCTATATTTCTATGCACTGTGTTTAGTTTTGAAAGATTTTAAAGTTGTTTCCTGTATCTTACAGTATCTTCAAAACTCAGGAGTCTCATCAAGATTCCAGATAAAACACACATGTGCACACACACACACACACACACACACACACACACACACATACTGACAATAAGAACACTTTCGTTATTATAGGAGTGCAAAGCTTAAACAACTACTTCAAAACTTCATGTTCCTGTAGAAATTTCAACAAGTACCAGCTAGGTTCTAATGTAAAAGAGTGTTCACGTTAAAAAAATAAATGCAATAGCTATCCCCACACATGTCTGGGACACTGTTAAGATGCATCATAATTAACAACATTGAAAATAACAACAGATCTTTAGATCAAATCATTATTTGTACATGGACACAAATATCTGAGCAAAAGTGAAACTATTTTTGGGACAAAACATTACCACATTTTTTTCTGCTAATAAAGACAAACAATTTGAGAAAACACTTTTTCCTTTTCATGATTCTAACTTTCACAATAAATGTAGCACGGAAACTAAATTCTCAACTTAGAAATATGCTGAGCATGTTCCCATAATGACTCACCAGACTCCCAGCCATGTTTCCCATCTTCTGCTTGGTCGTTCACTTCCCAAGCACACACAATCACACTTACCTGAACAAGTCTCAAACATCAGTCTATGTGGTTTTTTTTAAAATGAACTCTGTACCGATGCATTTTTTCTGTGTTTCTTTCTAACCCTCGGGAATGTTAAGAATTTAGGAAGAGAGCCACAGCTTAAGAGAGCAATTATTTGCCAGTAAATACTCAATTTGCTTGTCCTGTGATTTTTCTTCTAACTTGCATATTCAATAATCCGTCCCTGACTGCGTCATAAGCACAAAAAGTCTTTTCTCTAAAGGAGAACACTTTCGCCAATCAACCTTCAGCCATGCCAGGGCACAGCTCGTCAGGGTGATTTGTTAGCTTTAATTAATAATTCCACATGCTGGCCATTTTCACAAATAACACAGTGAGTCTGCGACGCAGAATGGCTATGATTCAGGCCGATAAAAATACAGTGGAATGGGGGTGGGGCAGAGTGGGAGAATTCAGACGCCGTTTATAAACACCTCTAAGCGTACTCCTTCAGTTTACAGTGTAGGGACACTGCAGCTGAATTACCATGTTATGCTCACCAATTTGTACTCAGATGGAAGCCATATGTTCTTCCACTTTTATCTGCTAGGGCCTCCTGGGTGCCAACACTGTCCCTGGGCAGACAACATTTACAAAGGAGGTCTCTTGCCTCGGGATTGCAAAAGTTTACTGCATGGTGAAGTTGAGAAATCAGACATATACAGCACTTCTCAGTGAGCTTGTGTAACAGCCAGGAACACAGAAGTTTGAGTTGTAAGTGTCTCGGTTTCTCTTAGGCTGTATGAGACTGGACATTTCAGTTAGTCCCTATAAATATTCTCAGGTCCAGTCCTCAAAACAGGAAGCAACAATGGGGGATTTGTTCAGGTAGGTCACAGTTATTGGTCTAAGAATTCTGGTTGAAATTAAGACTTTCCCAGCTCACGGACACTACCCATGCATCTTTTAAAAGCATATAGATAGAAGTGCTTGAACAAAGCACTAAATCAGGTAGCATGTACACCAAAGTGAGAATTACTATCACTTTCCATGTGGTTCTATCATGCAATCACTCACAAAAGTACACTTGAGCCCTGCTGAACATATACGTACAGAGTAAACAAAACAAAAGGACAAACAGGCAGAAAAAAATTCTTTCCTAAGATTAGAAAATGTCTCTCAAAGCAACTATGAACTCAAGCATATTAATATATTCATAATAAAATTAAAAAGGCTCACAATCACTTGATGAAAACAAAAATACGAAAGAAATTTCATTCATGTCCCTTATCTTGTGTGTGTAATGGTAACTTTATTAATTGATTTGATATATATTTATTGAGAATCTATTCGGTTTCAGAAACTGGAAATACTAGCACCAAGAGATGAACAAGGCATAGTTTACAAGAAGTTTATAATTTAATCACCAGAGGCTAAAGGAAAATATCCACCTCTAAACAGAAAACTATAAACATAGCACACATATTCAGAACAACATGCAATGGGGTTCTTCTCTGTAACACAGGAACTGTTTCTGAAGGTAGAACTGGAGTACAAGGGTGGAAGAACATTCTACGGGAGGTAAACCTTTGAACCCTTTCTAAAACTATTATCAGAATCAGATTAGCAGTTCTAGGAACTGAGGGATTTAGTGCATAGTAATATCAGATAAATGCCTTAGACAGTAAACAGCTCAGGATTTAAAAGCAAATGTATTAAGAAACAAAGTCCTTCTCAAACCATAATGACTTGCCTTCTTCAGGGAGGTATGCGGCATCTCTAGTCCAGGCTCAGAAAGTGATGTGCATTGCCCTTCTGGTTCTCAATGTATTCTGGGTGTCTCAGGAAAGTACAGAGTATAGAAGTACACGCTGCCTTTTTGTGTTTTCCTGACCATTTATCTTTTGCTCACCACATGCATACATGATCACTTCTATTTATATTATGCTAAAAGATAAATCATATTTGCATGACTATTACAAGAAGGGGAAAGTATATATTACTTAGTGGCCACACATAAGCTCCTGACAGAGAATGGCTATGCAGTACAAAGAGCTGCAAATGGTAAGTGGGGAAAGAAATGTTATTTCCTAACATGGCTCCTTCAGAGCTACTAAGTCCTTTTGGAAACTGAATGACATTCTTAGGGCTATTGAACATTTGTATTATATGATATGCAAAGTGTAAAGAAGCATTCAGAATATCAAACTAATACATTGGTCATATGTAGCCATTTAAAGAAATTATATAGTTCATTTATCCATTCACTAAATATTTATTAAGCTTGCATTACCTATTAATATACCAATCATTTATAATAATAATTAAGATTATTGAGTACTCTCTATATGTTGGTGACTGATGTAAGAATTTTATATAAACATATGTTTACATAAACATCTCACTTATCACCATAAAAATTGAGGAAGGTCTCATTTCTATTTTAATTTAAAAAATAATAAAATTCACATGTAGTAAAACTGGATAGTAAAACCCTAAGTATAAAGACCTCTGTAACAAATACCTAACAAAAGTAGCCTAATTATACTATAATTACAAAGTCACATATACCATTTCTCATATTGTCTTTAATCTAAGAAACTTAGATGGTTTTGAGTTGTTTAAAAGTGAATGTAAATGTACCCTCACAAATAAAACTGGAATGTAATATGATGCTATCTCCAGGCTAGTAGGATGCATTAGGAGAAAAAAATGGAAAGCTGATAGTGTTGGACATGGGTTCAAGTGGTTAAAGCAAGCTAGCAAGCCCACAAGAGTGTGTGACACACTTCCCTTATTCAAACCACATATACTTGTATGAACCAATGCAAAGTCATCTATACCATGAGACAAAGAAAAGAGTAGTTTAAAAAGAGGAAGGGAGACTTTGGGTCAGAAATATCTGAGCCTGAAAAATAGATTTTTCACTTATTAGTTACATGCCCAGGGTCAAAATATTTAGTTTCTCTGATTCTCAGTTCCCTCATTCCTAAACAACTATTAATGGATAAAAAAATACTGAAGATGTACAGCATTAAAGCTCATTGAGAAGCGCATAGTATATGGCATTTTAACAATTCAGAATGGAGCATAATGCACAGAATCAAGGTTGAATAGTTTTTGGATCAAATGACACAAAACACTATTAAAGACTGCTTTAAACAATAAATATAAATAAGTTATTAAAAACAAACTGGATTTTGTAGTCTGATAGTTTTTCTTTGAAAATGTTTCTAATATTTCTGCAATACTTGTCTGTAAGAAACAGCTGACAGAATATAGATACCTCCCGTAGAATGTTCTTCCACCCCTGTACTCCAGTTCTACCTTCAGAAACAGTTCCTGTGTTACAGAGAAGAACCCCATTGCATGTTGTTCTGAATATGTGTGCTATGTTTATAGTTTTCTGTTTAGAGGTGGATATTTTCCTTTAGCCTCTGGTGATTAAATTATAAACTTCTTGTAAACTATGCCTTGTTCATCTCTTGGTGCTAGTATTTCCAGTTTCTGAAACCGAATAGATTCTCAATAAATATATATCAAATCAATTAATAAAGTTACCATTACACACACAAGATAAGGGACATGAATGAAATTTCTTTCGTATTTTTGTTTTCATCAAGTGATTGTGAGCCTTTTTAATTTTATTATGAATATATTAATATGCTTGAGTTCATAGTTGCTTTGAGAGACATTTTCTAATCTTAGGAAAGAATTTTTTTCTGCCTGTTTGTCCTTTTGTTTTGTTTACTCTGTAATTAAAATTAATATAACATTGCTTTATTTTTATTTATATGATTGATTGATTGATTGATTGATTGATTGATTGATTGATTGGTACAGCATTTCTCTGTATAGCCCTGTCTATTCTAGAACTTACTCTGTAGACAGACTGGCCTTGAACTCAGATTTGCCTGCTTCTGTCTCCTGAGGATTAAAGGCATACGCCACCACTACCTGGCTAAATTTTATTTAAAAGAGACTGAATAGCTTAACTGGGACTACATGTAGAAGTCACCAGTTAGTATAATCACATGTATCCTCCATATTACTATTAGTGTTTCTCTAACCCTGGACACTTTGATGCCTTTTCAGTATGTCTTCTGGCTTTGTAGAACCATCTTGCATTCAGCACCTCACTATAAAATAGGTATAATCATTTTTATGTTCTTTATCAAATGGTGTATTGATGTAAACTGCGACTACTACAAAATTATTGACAATATAAATAAAGTGTCCTGCCAGTAAATTTATGGATATGTAAATAATCTTGGTTAAATATTTTCACAAATATATACATAGATCAGCATAGCATACTGTACTTGATAAAATTATTTTTCAACAAAATATATATTAAAACAAGATATTTATATGAAAAGATGACATCCTAATTTATTTTTAAATATCTTGGAGATACTATTTTTTCTAGTAAGAAAGCATAAAATGAAGTAGATGTTTACAAAAATATCCAGACACTTACGGAGGAAGACTATAAAAATGCAAGGGGTAGAGCTGCTTTTGTTTTGTATGGATGGATGCATTTTATGGTGGATCTAAGACCCCAGTAACGAGAAAACAGAATGGGAAAATGTTCTTTTCAGCACTCTTGTGTGATATACAAAATAAACTCATCATTAATGAGTTGGCAGACATGACAGCGATGTGGTCTTAGAACCAGGTCAGTGAAGGCAGCCTTTCATGCTTGTCATACCATGTTCCAAAAATGTCCTCTCACTACTCCCTCCCACCTCCTAGTTTTTGTCTTGTACTGCCAGGTGGGAGTAATGACCAAAAGGAAGGACAAAACAAACAGAACCACTTACTGTGGCAGGAGCCACTCCAAGGATCAAAGAGCTGATTCTGGTGTGGCTGCCAAAATCAGAGCCACAGTGGGAGGCTCAACAGCATGGTGTCCTGAGAAGCACAGGGCCCCCCTGGTTGGTTAGCATGTGGGGCTACAGGCCCTGCATCCTGCTCAGGAGGACAACCTGTTAAGACTAAAAGTCCACATATCCTCACCCACTCACAGCCTTTGATCTTAATTCAACTGTAATCTAGTATTTTATTTATTGAATAACCTAAGTCTGGCAGACACTGTAGATAAATACTTAGTTTATCATCCAATATGATTTCATACCTTACTCAATTCGAAAATAGTGGGTAATTTCTAAGGCAAGAACTAGGCAAGACAGTCAGTTTCGAACATTTGCTATATTCTTAGTTTAATTATAACCTCATATATTATGCCAATTTTCCAATATTATCATGATCACTTATAGGCTTATCTTAAAAGAGTTTAAGAACCTAAAATATGGGCAGATTCCTGGGGTAAATAAAACAAATGGCAAAAAGTGCATGGCACTTCCACATGGCCCTTCACTTGTCAGGAACTCTTCCTCGGGACCAGTTCATTCTTCCTTAATACAAAACAGTATTGGATTTGAATGGCATCTAGATGATTTAATACATAGAACATAGACTTTTAGTTTTAAGTTATTCTACAGGACACTGATTTAAAAACAAAGTTATAGTCAGTGCACAGGGAACAGCAAGTCTTCAGCTTCTTAGAAACATCTATGGGCTGGGCGGTGATGGAGCACACCTTTAATCCCAGCCCTCGGGTGGCAGAGGCAGGTGGATCTTGTGAGCTTGAGGAAAGCCTGGTCTTCAGAAAAAGTTACAGGACAGGCTCCAAAGCTACACTGAGAAATGCTGTCTCAAAAAACCAAAAAGGAAACATTTATGGAAGGAAGGTAAATATGGAGCTACTGACATTTATTTAAGATGGGCAGCTTAATGAGGATGGGATAACTCACAAACATTACTGGTAGAGAAAAGGCTACCTTATAAAAGAATCATGGTGTAAAGAAGTAGTCAAGATTGCCGGGCAAAAATTGGGAACTTGGGGGCAGGATGGGATGAGGGTAAGGGGAGATGGGGAGAGAAAAGTGTGAAGGAGAGGATGGGGAGAGCTTGGGGGAATGGGATGGTTGGGATATAGGAAGGGTGGATATGGGAGCAGGGAAGTATATATCTTAATTAAGGGAACCATTTTAGGGTTGGCAAGAGACTTGACTCTAGAGGGGTTCCCAGGTATCCAGTGAGATGCCCCCAGCTAATTCCTTGGGCAGCTGAGGCAAGGGAGCAGGGAAAGGCCAGATCCTATAGTCATACTGATGAATATCTTGCATATCACCATAGAACCTTCATCTGGCAATGGATAGAAACAGAGACAGCCACACATTGGTGCACCAGACTGAGCACCCAAGGTCCAAACGAGGAGCAGAAGGAGGGAGAACATGAGCAAGGAAGTCACGACTGCGAGGGGTATTACCTCCCACCGAGATGGTGGGGCTGATCTAATGGGAGCTCACCAAGGCCAGCTGGACTGGGTCTGAAAAAGCACAGGATAAAACCGTACTCCCTGAACATGGCGGACAATGAGTGCTACTGAGAAGCCAAGGACAATGGTACTGGATTTGGACCCTACTACACATACTGGCTTTGGGAGGGGGCAGCCTGTTTGGATGCTCACCATCCTACACCTGGATGGAGCGGGGAGGAACTTGGACTTCCCACAGGGCAGGGAACCCTTACTGCTCTTCAGACAGGAGAGGGAGGGGGAGTGGAGGGGGAAGGGGAAGGTAAATGGTAGGCGGGGAGGAGGCAGAAATTTTTAATAAAAAAAGAAAAATCAAAAAAAGAAATGTCATTTCCTCTATGTATTAAAATCTTTCACGTAGCTAACCACCTGGATAATGATTTGTTAACTGACTCTAAGAACATCACTGTAGTAGGAAGGGGTGGGCAAAAATGGGTAAGAGGTAAACTCCATAATCAATGATCTACCACATAAATAAAAGCAATTATATGATAAAAAAAAAAGAATTCGCATAAGCAGGATTTGAAACTATACCATAATTCAAAGGTAAGTGTTTAGATGAGAAGTTGGAAATGATTCTAAGTGTAATGACTCCTGGAAACAAAGTCATGAGATTAAAAAAGAGTAAGAGAAGGTAGGAGTGGAAATAATATGGAAGTGAGCTTAAAAAACTTCCAAGAAGCCTTGCACAAGCAGGGCAAATTCCTTACTGGGAGAATTCTTGCTTGAGGTGCATGACACCCTGGGTTCAAGTCCCTAGTAGCATTAAAAAAAAGGAAAGAAGTTCTCCAATGAACTAGGTAGATGGCTCAGTTCACTTGCTGTTCTTCCAGAGGACCTGAATTTGTTTCCCAGCACTCAAATAGGAAAGTGACTACCTGTAAGTTCAGCTCTAAGTAATCTGTACTCTATGGTAACTGCACATTTATGGACGTCCACATATGTGGATGAGCATGCACACGCACGCGCACACACATACTCAGAGCACACTGGACACATAATGTTTTTAAACGTTCTTCAAAATATAGCAACAACAAAGAAGTTGTGAATTAAATGAGTGAAATAAACTCTTCTAAAAGTAATGTTCTAAGTGCTTTTACGTAAAAAGCTTACTTTTCTCAAAAGAGTCAATGGTGGAATAGGAAGTGTGTGTGTGTGTTTTATGCACATACAGCAGATAAGTCAAGGAAGAATACAACATAAAATAGGACGTCATAACTACATGAACTATTCCACTGGAGTGTTTAAGAAAAATAAACAAAAATGACCAAATAGTCTTAGCAACTATTTTACTACACAGTTTAAAACTCTACCTTTTCTAACTGGCAATAACATGTTATTCAGCCAATTATCAAATTAATTCAAAGAATAATCAACTTGACTTTTTGACAGTAAGTCAGTCCACCTGGAAAAATAAAATTCTACAAGAAACTCTGCTTAGCAACATTTTGATAATGCAATCATCCCTTTCTTCCTTTTTTCTTTTTTTTTATTAAAGATTTCCATCTCCTCCCCCTTCCCTCCCCTCCCTTCCACCCATACCCCCACCACTCCACCCCTCTCCAAGACAAAGAGCCATCAGGGTTCCCTTCACTATGTTAAGTCCAAGGTCCTCCCAGCTCCCCCTAAGCCCAGGAAGGTGAGCAACCAAACTGACAAGGCTCACAGTGAGCCCGTCCATGCTGTAGAGGTCATGTTCATTGCCGTTGTCCTGATCCTATTGCCATCCTCATGAATATCTTGCATGTCACCATAGAACCTTCACCTGGCATTGGATGGAGAAAATGACAGAGCCCCACATAGGAGCACCGGACTGAGATCCCAAGGTCCCGATGAGGAGCAGAAGGAGGGAGATTATGAGCAAGGAAGTCAGGACCGTGAATAGTGTGTTTACCCATTGAGACGGTGGGACAGATCTAACGGGAGACCACCAAGTCCAGTTGGAATGGGACTGATGGAACAGGGGACCAAACTGGACTCTCTGAATGTGGCTGATGGCGGAGGAGGACTGAGAAACCTTTCTTAATTTTTAAAACTTATTTTTACTAAAAAATAATAGCTACGATACAAATATACTGTTGGGTGTAAAGAAAATGTAGTTCCTTTCTACAGTAATAGCATGTTTCAACCTGTAATGTGAATTCATTTTCTGTTCTCCATAGAACTTGGAGATGGTCCTGTCTATGTCTTCTAAAGAGATCAGTTATACTACTGAATAGAATAATTCCACATTCATTTAATCTATTTAATATAATAATTATTCCTAAATCAATTATTTATTGTATTCAATGAGAAAATATTTTCTAGATGAAGATCAAACAGAGAGCCAAAATGTTGAAAATGAATGTGAATGACACATAGCTATTAATTTTCCCCTAATTTCTCCGTCTTCTTATGTAAAAATAATTTCTTCAGAACAGAGGCACTCTTAGAAGACAGCGAAGAATGTTCTGAAAATTGAAGTGGTAAGAAAAGTGATAATGTTTGAATCAATGAGGACAAGAAAAATAATAGCATTCAATAAAGTTTGACCATCACCCAAAGTAGGCTCTGGAGAGGTCAAAAAAGGGAAAAAAGACAAGAAATAAAAGAAGAAAGGAAAGAAAGTTGAAGAAAAAAGGAGGGGAAGGAGGATGGAAGGAGGGTAGAATGGAGATAAGGGGAAGGAAAAAAGGACTATAGAAAGAGAGAATACAGGGGTAACAGTAGGGACGAGAGGAAGGAAGAGTCAGCCCTTCCTTCTGGCTAGCCCTTTCTTCTTCTGTCACCCATGCCAATTCAAATGTTTGGGTTATAACTGGAATAGTTAGGAAGAGACAGAAGAAGGGTTACTTTCAACTGAACTGGATACCCAGCTCTTTAATTTACAAAGCTCAGTTGTTGTAAGGTCCAGTGGCTCCTTCAGGAATAAATAATGATAAACCTCATCTCCAAAGAGAGGATAAAGAGAAAGCGCATTACAAATGCCTGTAGATAATGCACACAGTTATGCACATGTATGCTGGTGAGCATATAAACACACAAATATGCACACATAAATGATACATACATGTATGTATGTATTCAAAGCACTTAGCAAACTTTAAAATTCAACCCAATACCTTACAATCATCCATTAGCTGAAAAAACATTTATTTATCTCTGTCAAATCAAAATACATGCCTGAGAGCAAGGATTTGGAGACAAGGAATGGAAAATGAAAACAGCCTGCTGCTAACACACACACACAAACACACACACACACACACACACACACACACACACACACACCTGCCACCATGATTCCCATTTAACCAGGATGCTCTTGAGTTTTGTAATTTATTGTTACTAAAATTTAGAATTAAGTAAGATATAGCTTTACTAATGAACTAAATAACAAAATAGAGAAAATTATCAAGCAAGATATATTATAGCAATTCTATATATTTTGAACATTAATTCTAAAGTCTTCCCTTTTAGTCACTTCAGTGATAACTAATACTGTCCTGATTAGCTTTAGCACAAGTAACAACATTAAAACCAACTACATACTAATTTGCTTGTTTTCTTTACTAAATTGTTTTCTTTACTAATTACTTAACTGTAACTACAAACTCCTCAGACACAAAAAAACCATAACTAAAACAGACACAAAAATAGAGCAATAAATTAGTTTCCATTTTTATCTAGATTTCATGTTTGAAGATGCAGACCATTCTTTAACCATAATAACAGAAATCATTTCATAAAAATGTTTTCCATAGGAATTTATAATTTTTCGGTGCCTTAAGTTAACTTCAGTTCATTTTATTGGAACATCAATTGTACAATATAAATGAGAGAAGTTTCGTTCTTATTTTAATAGGTGAGGAAACTGAGGCCACAAATGATTAACTGACATTCTTAATATTATATATCTAATGTGAAATAGTGAAGGTGACAATTAATTCTGACATAGTAAGTTTATGCTGTCCTATACTTCACTCAGTGTTCATCACATATAACTTGTTTAAACACCAACACTTTCTTGTTTTAGAAACAAAGGAGGATGCTATGTACGTTCATGTGAATTTATAGGTATAAAATATGTTCTCTTATGAGGTATTCTGTACAGAGTATAGTCACTATTTAAGAAGTGAAACAGATATAATAGATATACCTAAATGAACTACATGTACTTTATATATGTTCAGAAGATTTGCACATATCCTATGAATGTGTCCATGCATGGGGGCTACTGTGAGTTTATTTGTCCTATGAGAACAACAATAATGCTTCGTTATGTCTGTATTTTATTATTAATTATACAATTATGAACTCAGAAATCAATTATAAATTAAACCAACATAAATACATGAATAGCACAACCGAATATATTTTGAGAAAAATATAAACACATATTTACCTATAATTATCCTTGCTTTTAGTGGATAATTGACTATGTAAGTAAGATTTATTAAATTAAAACTAGATTCTGACATTTGAAACATTAATAAATATATCTTTATGATTTATTTGCAATTAGACTAAAATTTGTAGTTAGTATTCAAGTTTTACAATTTGACTGTGCTAATCATTCCATTTTTACTTGGGAAATTCTGTTTATTTACTGGAAACTTTCCTTCCTTATCTTTCTAATCTCTGGACATTTTCTTTTAAATTATACTAGGTTCTAAGTTGCTGGCAAGCTCAGTTATTCCTTAGTAAAACAGTATAAGAGAAACCATAATCCTGTGGAATTGCTGGAATTTCTTTCTTAATATCCAAAGAAACCCCATATCCCAAACATCAGAGTCAATCTTGAACAATGCTGTCAGATGCATGTGAATGTCGCCTCCAATTCCTGGCCTTATTCTTATTGCCCATGTTTCTACTTGACCTTATTGTTCAAGTTGGACTATCAGTTTTACCAAGTACTATAAGCTATATTAGGAAAAAAGTATACTAGTCGTTAAGTAAACTGACTTACTTCTGGGAACACTCTCAACTCCAACACTCAGAATTACCTGAAATATACATCATTGAAATGGCACACTCTTACAATTTTCTGTGATAAGCAAAATAATTATACCTCCAAAATTCCTATAAATCAGTAGCCAGTATATCTAGTACATGATCCTGTCACAGTATATGTCAGAGGAACTATACAGGTGTAGCTATCGTTATGATCATTCAACAGTGAGATTACTACAGACCGTGCAGATGGGCTCATTCAAGTCAACCTAAACAAAGATAACTTTTAGGACTAAAATTTTAAAAAGAGATTCAGTAAAAGGGGAAGTCAGAGGGATCCCACAGGATATGAGGACAGCACTCACAGAGCTATGGATGGCCTCGGCCAGTCAGCAGCGAGGAAAGGGGGAGCTTCATTTCAGAGCTATGAAAACAGGAGTTCAGAATTGGAATCTTTCTCAGACCCAGAAAGAACTCAACCAATGCAGACCTTTATGACAGCCTCATGAAACCAAGAACAAAGAAACTGGTGAGAGCCAAGGTAAACTGCTAGAGAACAGTGAAATAACAGATCTGTTGTAAATGCTAAGTTGATGGTAATTCGATATAGCATGAACAGAAAGATATATTATCCCAGATCACAGATCCATATAGATACATTAGCTTCAATTCACATGGCGGAGTTGGGCCAGGTACTACCCTATGAAGACAGGTAGTTCTTGGCACTATATATCATTTTTTTCTTTCTTAAAATTGTATGTCTGTATGTCTATCTTCATACAAATCTGTTTATCTACTTTATGTGTAGGGGTCTTGCCTGCATGTATGTCTGTTTACCATGTGAAGGACCGGTAATTGCAAAAGCCAGAAGAAGGGGATAGAGCCACTAGAAGTGGAGTTATAGAGAGTTCTGAGGTCCCATGTGGGTGTTGTGAACTGAATTCTGTTCCTCTGAAAGAACAGTCACTGCTCTTAACAGCTGAGCTATCTCTCTAGTCCCATGCCTTTTTTTAAATTTCACTTGTTTTTAAATCACATTCCAGAGGAAGTGGAGTTCTACCAGGATTATGGACAGACCATAAGGAAAGGATGGAGTGCTCAATGTTCTCTATCAGTACTATAAATTTGCCTTTTTTCATAAGCAAAGATATCAGAGCAGTGCTACAATGTCATAACCACTAATAAAATGTCTTTTAAAAATAAACAATCTGAAGACAGTCCAAATGACTACAAAGGCACGATAAGGGATATTTTAACACTACTGAAGACAAAGGAAACTCAAATACATGCATATGGTATGTAAACGCAGTGTGCTTTTGCCATCACAAAACTCGTGTGATAATCATGTATCTAGTGGAGGCTGTCTTCACAACTCTGTTGTTTTAACTTGGACACAGTAGCTGTGTCTTAATCCACTGCTACTTCAGTCACTCCACAGTTTTCAGCATGCTTCTCTGGCAATGGCCTGGACTGGCAGCTCAGGTCATAGCCTGGTAGGAATTCTGTTACATCAGTTCTGTCACTGCCATTAAAGGTAGTCTTAACTAAATCTCTATCGTTCTATTTATAAAAGAAGCACTAGTCAAAGGCTGGGGTAAAAACCTGACAGCTCAGAGAGGCTGGGTCAGAACTTGCTAACCTTTTCTCTTTGCTGGCTTCTCAGAAAGACCCAAATTTAGCCAAACCAGAAAAAGCTGAGCCACTCCAAATCCCACCCTACTACTTCCTGTGTTTCTCTATCTTTTCCAGATGCCCTCTGATGCTCTATGATTACTTTCTGTTAACTAGTTGCTAAAGGCGGCCTCCTGACTCAAGGTTAAGTTTATTTCATTAATGCAAATGCAAACTTGGGGTTTGGTGTGATCGAATATCCCCCCAAACAACTCCATATTTTACCTGAACTGGCTTTCAGAAATACTTTCCTCAAGGAAATCACCAGAATATTGCTTTAGTAGAATAAGAAAATATTGGAAGAAAGGCTATGATATCCAATGACTTGCAGCACGGGAGGTTAGCAGGCCACTATCCTCAAGGATTTACACAAGCTCAGCTCTGAATGTTTTGAGGTATAACGAACAACAATAGCCTTAAAGTAGGAACTTTTGTCATCAGCTAGTGATCTTTTCACAACAAAGAGTAAATGCTCACTTGGGTGGCGCATATCTGACTTTGCAAATGTATCTCGGTATGGGATAGTACAAAAGAAAGCAGAATAGAAAGCAAATGCCACGGCTAAGTATTTTTGTAGAGAAGGGTTCAGTGCAATGTTTTCCTCATGAGACAGAAATTCTCTGAGGTAAAACTGATAAGTCCTATACCTTGCAGATTTGCCCTCATTTTCCAGAGGGCCACAGGAAGCAGAGTTCTGGCCTCAGAGCACAGGAGTAGGCCAGGTGAGGAACAGCACAAACCTATCTCCATTTCTGAATGTCCTTTTCGGTTTCCTATAGGTCTCTGAAAATTTATTAAAACTCTGGAAATTTTGTAAACAGATATCATAATATCGAGGGGTTGTAAAGCTCCTATGTGGCTAATTAATCCCCATTTTATGACTGTCCCCATTTAGTATTTCTAAAAGGGGTGGATAATAAATTCCGCCAACTCTCTCTTTAAGGGCTATTCAGATACTAAATAAACCAAGAACATTTTAAAATGCAATCTCACAAAAATCTGCTCCGCTTAACCTTCTCTCCTTCTTTAAAAAATAAGAAAGGCATGATGTTCTTTTTTTGTTAATTAATTCATTTTAGACAATTCCTTAAATTTTCATTTTAATAAATTTTTGTGTGGGTGCATTAATTACTTTCAAAGATGCTTTACAACTGTTACCTATTAAAAGCCTTTGTTAGTGAGTAAAAAAAAAAGAAAAAGAAAAAAACCTTCCAGAGTGCCCCTCCCCTTCTCTGCTCTGAGCAGGTCCTTGCTATCAACTGCTGGAGTATGCTCGCTTTGCACCTAGAGCTATAATTATTTTGCTTTAATTTTACAAAACCTTTTGTTCCATTCCCATGAGCCCACCTGATCCTTATATTACACTCGCTCTATTAAAACACTCATGCAGAACAAAGCATGGCTGTACTGATTCATAAGTAACTTTTTTTCCTCAGTAAAATGCCACTGGCTAGAGTTTGGGACACTGACTTAGGCTTCACTCCCCTCCGCCAATTTTCCTGTATTAGAGATGTGTTGTTTCAAAGTCTTGTAGTCTCCTCCACTACCCTTCCTTTGCCACATTTCTTTGTGACTTTAAATATATTTTATGTATACATGATTTTATTCTAGGCTAGGGCAATGTAAGTTGCATAATGTTGAGAATGCTAGATATAAGAAATGATTATAATCATTTTACATTTTTTCTTATTAATATGTAAAGTTTTTAAGGGATTTTTTTTGCCTCCTTTAATTTCATTTTCTCTCCTTTCTCCTTTCTCCATCTCTTTTCATTGAGCTCTTGCAACACATATGGGCTTTTGGCAGGAAAAAAAATTGCAGTGACTCATCCGGAGAATTGTTTGTTTGCTCTGAGGAGTACTCTGAGGACCCTCTGGGCTACACAGGGAGCCCTTTGATCCTGGAAAATTGATTTCTTCCAGATGTTTTCCCCCGCCACCTTTCTGCAGTGTCCCTCCGCATCATGTAGCAGGAGAATAAATGCTCACGAACAACTGTGATGGCACGCAGGTTTGCTGAATGCATCAGGACAGGGGACTGACCTCGGTTTCAGCCTTTGGTGTGTTTGCCTTGCTTTCAGCAGTAATGGAGGACGGTTAATACCGCGGAACACAGAAACAAGTTTGAGTCTCTTGAGATATCTTCATTATTAAGATGAGAATTATGGGAATCAGGTCAAAGAGAACATGAAATAAACCAATCTGCAGACCACTGTTAAGGCAGCTAGCTTCATCTAATCCTGAAAGTCTTCATGCCAGGATCCATTATGTCATGTGTTTAACTGGTTCAACTAAAGAACACAGTGCAAACAACAAAGTCAGGACTGACATCCATTTATCTATCTATCTATCTATCTATCTATCTATCTATCTATCATCTATTTATCTATCCATCCACCCATCCATCCATCCATCTCTCCCTCCCTCCCTCCACCCACCTACTATCTAGCTATATATCTATATATCCACCTATCTATCATCTATCTACCTACCTAACATCTGTCTGTCTGTCTGTCTGTCTGTCTATCTACCTACCTACCTACCTACCTACCTATCATCTATCTATCTCTTTCTCTACAAGCTCCTTCCTCCATCCATTTAGGCTCCTTCCACTCTCTTCTTCACTTGACCTAAAATGAGAGTGAAGGATGTGAGTCAAGGCAAGAGTTAGATAATAGGTACTTAGATAAAGACAATGTGTTAGTTTGAACATTTCTATCAGAAATACACAAATCTTAATAATTCTATCTATAAATACTATTTTATATGGCTAAAATAGGAGACTCTGAGGTTTTCTCAAAGAGATATTTTCTTGAATTTTCTAAGTGGGCCCTAAATACAACCACATAAATCACACGAATACTTGACAGAAGGTGGTTGTTTACGGACAGGAGGGCAAGTCAATGTGACCATGGAACCAGATATTACTTTGATGAGTATTATGTGCACAACCAAGAAATATCTGCAGTCAGCAGAGGCAGGAATGATAATCTACTATGGCATCCAGAAAGAATGCATCACTGTCCTTACCTGGACACTTGGTGCCGACATTAAACTTGTCGTCTGCAGAACAGGAGGCCATTTATTATTGGAGTATAAGGTGCAGATGTCCTACATCACTAAGAAGGTAGTAGCTTAATACAGTAGCCATAGGAAATGAGCACAGGTGGTAACTGTTTCCAAACCTAGTTGTTCAGAATCTCTAAAGTCATCCAAGTCTCAGGCTAAACACACTACAAACAACAGAGTGCCAACATTTGAAGACAAAATTCCACGTGGCTGTCCAGGAACTCTTAAGAATAACCAAGCTACATCAAGTTGAGAACTAGCATAAACAAGGCAATGAGAGCACAGAAGGAATTTGAGAAGATTACACAGACTGAGAATGAAAAGGATTAAATTTTCTAAGGTAGTGTGAGTATTTCATGAAATATCACAAACCTTTTATATTTTTCTTTATACTGGCCATTTATATGTAAGATACCACCACCCATTTTTCAAAATTCAATTGTCAATATACTGAACTTTAGTGAAAAGATCTATATATACTTAAATTTTAAAAGTAAATTTTATTTTATGTATATGGGTGTTTTGCCAACATGTATGTCTGTGTATGCCAGGTGTCCATGGAGACCAGAAAAGGATATCAGATGCCCTTGACTGCAGTTACAGGCAGTGATCACCACCATGTAGGTGCGGGGAGTTGAACACAGTCCTTGGCAAAAGTAGCCAGTGCTCTTAACTGCTAAGCTATCTCCATAACCTCATACAACTATATTTGATAAATACATACTATACAATGAAATTGAAGGTCCTCTTCCTGTACCTTTGGTAACTTCCTTTAGCTAATCAAAGGATATCTATTTTTAATGTTTTATATGAGATAATTTATACCTGAAACTCAGCAACTCTTTTAAAATTCTTATTTTTAAAACCATGCAACAATTTTTCACTTCATGGAATATGGTACAAAAGTTAATACACAGAAGCTATGAAAATAACAAGGTAATTCATATTTGAGCCTAAACTTTATCTTGTGTATGTGTATTTTAGAATCCTTCAAATCCTCTCTTCTTACATAATTATATAATTTTTATATATGATAGATGACTTATTTTATTATATGACTTTAGCATCCAATATTTCATGTCTTTACCTCCCTTTCTCTTTCCTCTTTTGTGAAATTGATAGTTATTTTGGTTTGATTGATATTATTTGTTTCTTTTTGTTTTCACTTATATGTGAGAGCATGCTCTACTTACTGCCCAGGCTTGGCTTATTTTACTTAATATCTTAAATTCAACAATACTTAAATATGTTAAAACACTAAAACTAGTTGAGAAAATACAGCAGCAGAATAACTGCTGCTTAACCACACTACTTAGTATATCACTTTCTCTACTCTATGATTAAAAATCTGTAGCATTTGCAGCAACAAAATGTTCAAGCAAGTGCAGGAGAGATGACTAAGTAGGAAAGAGGCTTGTTGCCCAATCATACATTCAGATCTCTAGACTCCAGTAAAATGTGGGTTGGTGTAGTGGCCTTTTTGTAGCCCCATTGTGTATGAAGAGGAGACAGAATTCCTGACAAACTGGCCCTTAAGGCCAGCCAAACTGGTATGCTCCAAGTTCAGTGAAATAGTCTGCTTCAATAAAGAGGACTGAGAAAGACATTTACTATCAACACTGGAAATTCCATACACAGGTGACAAAAAAAGCACCATACCTGCACACACACGTGCATCCATACACATGTGAACACACAACATATACACACAAAGCACTGGTGTGGGAGGTCCTTCTGTCTATGTGTTGCTTTTATTGGTTAATGAATAAAGAAACTGCCTTGGCCTGTTGATAGGGCAGAACTTAGGTAGGCGGGGAAAACTGGACTGAATGCTGGGAGAAGGAAGGTGGAGAGAGAGACACTATGGAGCTGCCGCCAGAGTCAGACATGCTGAAACTTTGTCAGTAAGCCACTGCCACATGGCGATACAGAGATTAATGGAGATGGATTAAATTAGTATGTATGAGTTAGCCAATAAGAAGCTAGAGCTAATGGGCCTAAGAGTGATTTAATTAATATTGTTTCTGTGTGAATTTTTTAGGGGCTGAGCAGCCGGAAACAACCAAGTGGCCTGCTACTACAAAGAACATACACAGCACACACACATACACTATAGACATCACATACACACACCATAGACATCACACACACACACACACACCACACGCACACACCACACGTACACACCACACACACACCACACAGACACATATCACACAGACACATACCACACAAATACCACACAGACACATAGCATACACTCAGCACACACACATACACCACACATAGCACACACATCACAAAACACATACACAACACAGAGACACACATCACACACACACTCACCACACAGGTACTCCACATACAAGAGCAAAAGAGAAAAAAAAATAAAAGAAAATTAAAGAAATAGCAAGGCACACAAATTCCCATGATTCTTTTGAGGTACTGAGCATTTCAACAAGCAAATCATTAGTCTTTGGAATCAATATGAAACCTAGATTAATAGTACAAATGAAGGAATAGTGTTCTGGGAAGTTTAAAAGATTGTAGGTCATTTACCAATGGAAAAAAAAACAGAAAAAAACAGTAAGAAATGCTGACTGTATTTTCTATAATTTGAAAGGCAACTATAGATAAAATTCTTGAAGTAAACAGTCTGATGACTGAACATGAGTAAGAGGGTTGTTTATTGATTTACTACATTCTTATTATCAGAGAAGACTAATTTAACATTGTATTTTAAAACAAAGAATAGAGGTTATTTTTAATAAATAATTGACTTATGACTAATCTAACTATTGTACCCAAAGAAAGATGTCTCAAAGCAGCAAGCACTTTTCTGGTCTTTATTTCCAACATCGTCAATAAGGAGGTAACATGAAGAATACGAATTTCAGCCTGTTTCCCTTTCCATTTCCTGTTACTAACAGATTGACCTACGGCAGATTAAGTGTCAAGAGTTGAGAAGCATTTCGAGGTCCACCTGTGCTGTGAAGAGTCTCTGTAAAGCCCACCTTCACACTCATGAGGCTTCATGACTTTATTTGCTTTAACACTATGTGTTCCTTACTGGATAGGATGCAATACCTATTCATGGTATGAAATAGCTATCCATGTTTCCACAGTAGCATAAACTTAGTTATTTTTACAAAAACCTATGAGGTAATTGTTAATATTTCCATTCATCATCATAACCCTATCAAGTTCCTTGAGGGCAGGAACATTGTTCTTCCTTTAATTATTTTCTTTTAGACCTATTATACCAAGGATGTGTTTGGAGTAAGTAACTGACACAGAAGGCCCAGGATCTGTTGGGACTGGTCTATTTAGATTTGCAAGTCTTTAAACAGACCATTAGATGCTGAAGAAACAAACATACAAAAGTTTTAAAAATCCTAGTACAGCTGGGCAGGAGGCAGAGGCAAGCGGATCTGTGTGAGTTCGAGGCTAGCCTGCTCTACAAGAGCTAGTTTCTGGATAGGCTCCAAAGCTACAGAGAAATCCTGTCTCAAAAAAACCAACCAACCAGCTGGGCGGTGGTGGTGCACGCCTTTAATCCCAGCACTCGGGAGGCAGAGGCAGGTGGATCTCTGAGTTCGAGGCCAGCCTGGTCTACAAGAGCTAGTTCCAGGACAGGCTCTAGAAACTACAGGGAAACCCTGTCTCAAAAAAACAAAACAATTAAAAAAAAAACCAACCAACCAACCAACTGAATAAACAAAATCCCAATACTATAGTTCTTTAGTTTCTTTAGCATAGGTAAAAATCTGAAAAGTACCTCTACTCTGTGTGGCCAGTATAGGAGGGGAATTTAGTGGAATAAATTTGCTGTAGGAAAAAAAAGGGGGTGAGTTGAATAAAGATTTTAAAGTGTAGAGCCAAGATTTAAGAAAATGAAAAACATATTTGCATTCCCTATAAATGAACAAGAATTTATTCTAAATATCTTTGTCATTGTATTTTTAAGAGATTAATTAATCAAAGTCTCAAGCTATTAGTTACTCTGGTAAAATTTCCAATAAACTTTGCTCAAATTTTCTTGATTATGAACTGAGGTCTTCAAAGTGGATAGATTTGCAGAGCCCCCTTCATATAGATAAATTAGACAAAAAAAAAAAAACAGAACTAATTTCTTTTCTTTCTTTCCTTTTTTTTGGAAGCAACTTAGTCAATTTCAAAATAAAAGTCTATAAGGAATAAAAGTAGAATTTAATTTCTTAATAAAAATGTTCTATATCAATGACTATTTTTATGTATCTTATTTACAGATTACTATATACCTTTTTCTCTATAACATGGAAATCCATCAAATATACAGATCATAAAATTTCCCCAGTGATTTATGATCAGCTAATCCAATCTGTCATTTTGTAAATTTAAAGATAATATGTGAGCATTTAAATAGAGGCCATTTTAAGATTTTACTGAGATGAAATGGCTGTAAGATTAAAAAATAAGAGAGAAAAACAAAATTAAGAAAAAGAAAATTATTGAGGGAGGGAAGAAAAGAGAACCGCTCTAAGTGGAGACACATACTCTGATCTGAATTTGACTTCTTGCTGGAAAGCTGGTAACATCTATTTTGAAAAAATTTTTAATACCCTAAACACACAGGCAGCTTAGACAGTGTATTTCGTCTTAAACACATACATACTTCCTGTATTTATAATATGATAACTGACCATTTCTTTATATTGTATACCAACTCTTATTTTCTGAGCATGTGTAAACTGAAGGGAAACGGGAAACATGATGATGATGATTTAAATCTGCTTTAAAATAAAGATTATTTCCTTTTTTTTGGTTTTTCAAGAAAGGGTTTCTTTGTAGCTTTAGGGGCTCTCCTAAAACTAACTCTTTTTCCTTTTTTTTTTTTTTTTTTTTTTTTTTTTTGGTTTTTCGAGACAGGGTTTCTCTGCAGCTTTTTTAGAGCCTGTCCTGGAACTAGCTCTTGTAGACCAGGATGACCTCGAACTCACAGAACTGCCTGTCTCTGCCTCCCGAGTGCTGGGATTAAAGGCATGTGCCACCACCACCAGGCAAAATAAAGACCATTTCTTAATTTTTTTTTTTTTTTTTATTTTTTTGGTTTTTCGAGACAGGGTTTCTCTGTGGCTTTGGAGCCTGTCCTGGAACTAGCTCTTGTAGACCAGGCTGGTCTCGAACTCACAGAGATCCGCCTGCCTCTGCCTCCCGAGTGCTGGGATTAAAGGAAAAAGCAGAGAAATGCATGAATATTTTGAAGAAATCATCTAAACATAAATTGTGATTTAAAGAGTTGGTGTAAGGACTATATGTATTGTTTGAAAGCTCTCAGATCAGACTTTCAGAGGTTAAATCTTACTTTGCCAAATACTTTAATCTTGAACATTTCCCCCCATTTCAGGTCTGGAGAGTTGGCTCTGTGGTTAAGAGAGTATGCTGCTCTTGAGCCGGGCGGTGGTGGCGCACGCCTTTAATCCCAGCACTCGGGAGGCAGAGGCAGGCGGATCTCTGTGAGTTCGAGGCCAGCCTGGTCTACAAGAGCTAGTTCCAGGCCAGGCTCTAAAAAAAAAAAGCTGCAGAGAAACCCTGTCTCGAAAAACCAAAAAAAGAAAAAAGAAAAAAAAAAAAAAAAAAAAGAGAGTATGCTGCTCTAGTACAGGATTTGAGTGTGGTTTCCAGTACCTACAACTGCCTGTAACTCCAGCTCCAGAGGCATCCTTATGCCTCTGGCCCCAACACTCAACCGCATATCCTTTCCAACACAGAGATGCACAAACACATACACATAATAAAAATACATTTTCAAAGATTTTCCTCTCTATCCCTCAGTTTCTCTACCAAGTGTTAATAAGAAGATAGTTGATATAACTTTGCATATAATCTATTAGAACAGGGCCTAGCATGTAGAAATCAATAAATGTTAGCTGTCCCTACTAATTTTGTTAACTATTTCAGAAGTGAGGCTTTTCTCATTAAAAACAGACTTTTGAAATTATTTTGTTTTCCAATGTACTCTCAAATTAATTCATACTAATATTCTGCTGTAATATAAATAATAAAATGATGAGAGGAAAAGATCCAGACTGCCTTGTTCAGATTTGAGTCTGAGATTATCATAATTTTGAACTGCACATGTTAGCACATGGCTCTAATTCCAGCCCCAGGATTAGGGCAGCTAGTCAACACAGGGAGTTCAAGGCCAGCATAAACTGTATAGAATAAAACACTGTCATTGTCTCAGAAGAAAAAAAAAAGAGTAGAACAAAACTGGGGAGGAGAACGAAGAAAAACGGGAAAGGAGGAAGTAAAGTGGAAGAAGAGGAGGAAGAGAAAAATACAACCAAACTAGAAAGAAATCAAACAACAAATGAGTGTAAACTGAAACGCTACACTCAGGCCTGGCTGAAAGCAACTGGAGATGTCTCTTTTAAGGCAGGGAGACTGTGATGTATTCATAGTCCAGCCTGGGATACAGCATGGATACCATCTCAAAACAGAACAAGGCAAAGATGAAACCAAGGGTGGAGAAGACACTCGCCAGCATGTGTGTAACCTTTCATCTGGAGAACATATGAGAAGACTCACAGAGGGAAATGAAGGTTCCAACTCTGTAGCAAGCAATGCCCAACTTACATGAGCCTCTCCAATCCCCAATATCTTTGCCATGGACCCACTGCTGTTCAAGCATTTATCTACATGTTCCTTTTGCCCTATTATCCAGACATATCCTACCAACAAAAATTATCCCACTAATTATTATTCTATAAATTTTGAGTAGAATGCATTGTATGAAAACTTCAACTAGTTAGTTAATAACAGTGGCTATTGGGGGAGGGGGACACAAGATTCTCATAGGTACGCCTATTCAGTTGTGGACAGTGTCGAGGTTGAACTGACTTCCTGTGGTATTGGGAATGGAATTCTCATCTCTCTGCTTGGGATTAATACTCTAAGGTAGCATAAAATTTTTTGAATTATAACATACAAATTATTTTTTTTGTTTTAACAACTGTCTGTTTTAATGCACAAATATTTAAGAATCCACTGCATGGCAGTTTGCAAAGCACAGGAGTGAAGTGCAGTGTGGGACAGATATAACTAAATAAGCCACTGAAAACTCTAAAAACAAATTCAGTCTAAAGAGTCCTCAATAATGTGCTGTGGGAGATCTTCATAAAAGAAGCAATAACTCATACCTGGGGGAATGAAGGTAATTTTAGTAGGGGGTAATATCTGTGCAAGGTCTTCATGCAAATCCTTTATCTCTGTGAAAACAGCATTATACCCTTAATGTGAAAATTGGGTGATATGCAGAGATAAGTGGAAAGATCTGAGAATGGGTGACATAAACATCAAAGACATGCCCTTTCCTGATATATTTGAAAGGCCTACTATTAGTTGATGCATATGGCCCAGTAATAACACTCAGTTTAATAAATAAAATAATAATGTCCCTTACAAATTCATTCATTTCTGAGTATCTATTTATGCATTAATTCTTTAAATCTCATGTGAAACCTGCCTGGGAATTAAACAATCAAATTAGTAATATCACAGTAATAAAAGTTATGTTAAGTGAAGTACTAGATGGTATGAGAACAAATAATTGTAACCTATTTATTCTTAAACTCATTATAAAACTATCAGGACTACACTTAGGCAAAAATAAAGTGCTAGTGGTTACTTGTGGCCTAGGATTTCTTCTGATTCAATCTTGTTTATCTACAGAATAGTCTACTGCATAAGAGTCTTACTTGTCTTATCTGTGATTAAATCTTGCCTTTTGGGCTGCATATTTAATTCTGCATGCATCAACAACAAATAAATTTTTGTTAATTTCTTTTAAAGTAAACATCCCTGCAACTTTTCCTAAGTATTTCTTTTTTATATTAAGAGACATTTTTATTATAAATGACAGGAAGTCAAGGAAACTGATGTACTAAACAGTTACCAAAAAACAAAAAAAAAATAAAAATAAATGAGTGTTTTCTTTTGTGAGATTAAATCTACAGGTCTGAGAAGAATAAGATCTTGTTTGGGACAGTAAATTAAGCAAACACAAGATAGGAGTCAAACAGGAAGCAATTATAGGCTACACCAATTCTTGTCATTTTAATAAGTCAAGGTTAGAGACGGTCTTTTAGTTGTGATACTTTTGAAAATTCATTATAACCTATAGCCTTTAACAATCATTTTCCTAGAAATTGTCAACCAAGCAGCGGATCTTCTTGGGAAACTAGATGTCTGGATTTTATTACAGCAAAAAATAGGTTTTCTTTATTCTAACTCTTTGGGAAAAATAAAATGGTGGGGGGCCCTTTCAAAACATAAAAATATGAGTATTCAAAAAAAAAAACCTAACAGGTCTATGTAATAAGGGATCCAATGTTTAGGGCCTTTACCTCACTCGGTTCCATGTAGTTCAGGATGATAGTTTTGTAGTTTGAGATGAAGAATATCAATAATCTGGGAAAAATATGTTTTGTGTGAATAACACAGGAAGAATGAGGAATGACTCAAAATTGCACTATTGCATAAAATACAATTAAAAATAAGAGCTTAATCATTAAAAATGTAATCTGTTCAAGGAGCTTTAGATATATAAGAATGTCCTCTGGGTAGAAAGATGAGAGACCCACAGGTCCCATCTTCCAGACTCAGGGCAGGTTATTCTAGGGACTGTCATTTAAGTGTTCTACGTTTAAGTTTTCCCTTCAATAGTAGGTGTAATCAATGTAATTTAGAAGTATAAAATGTCTTTCTATTGTTCTTTAGATGACTTAAAGGAGTATGAACAAACCATACTACAAAAATGAGAATAAAAATAAATAAAATTTTTCTCTCATATCTGAAATGTGATGGTTCCAACCCACTTATAAAAATTAGGATAATCTAAGTCTCTTTAGGACATCCCATCAATTGAACACACTGACACTCGATTTAACAATAGGCAACAATTATTGCAACAATAGCAGTTTTAAAATCATTCCATGTATCACCTCCTCATTTAATGCTCACAACAGTATTATAGGTTAAGAAGCTAATGAAATGAGCAGCTAACTTACTTGCAAGGCACCCAGAACCATGATAAGTAGAAAGCACAGTAACCAATGGAATTTAGTACCTCTAAAGCACCATTTAACTTTTCTGGGCTTTAGATTCCTTATCTATAAGGGATTGGTAAACATTTTCTATCACAGAAAACACAATAAGTATTTTACACTTTGTATACAGAAAGCAAAATCAGAGATGCTATAATCTGCAAGTATGTACATAACAAGAGTTAAAACAAATCATATGATTTTTAAAATAAAATTTGAAATGCAACAATAAGCACATTTTTGGCAACAAACTGTTGCTGGTGAGGAACATGATATTCTTCTAGAAAAGATAATAATAAGTTGAAACCAAAGACAGTCCCTGTCATCAAGTCAACCTCAAATGTTCACTGTGAAATGGTTCTTAGTCTACAGGATTAACAAATGTGATTCATAATTTCTAACCTCATGATCTAGAAATAAAAGCTAGAATACTGGGTGGCTTCTTAGAATTCACACCACTTCAGGGATTTGATGGACTGTCTTTTCAATCATGGTCATCTTAACTTGTCATTATTTAGTTTAGGAAATAAAGACCTCCACATACTCTATGTTTCATAAATCCTAATAACTGCAGCAGCAAATAGTTATTCCTGTATATAATTATTTTCTTAGACTATTTTAGATTTTATTGTAGTTCCACGGGGCCTTAAAATACCATCACAGAAGGAAATCTTTCTCCTGAGAAGGCATTAGATGGTGTGATGCAGAGAGAAATTCAGAAATGCAATGGAAGAAAGCAAGAGTCGACAGCAGAATCTCCCCACATGAGAGAACTTTTTTCATTTAACTTTATAGTCTACTCTAATATTTCACACCATAAACTAATAGCCACATAAATTAGAGGTGAATTTGTGAAATATGATTTTTAAATTGCTTTCTTGTTGTTGTTGTTATTACTAAACCCCTATGGCTAGTTATGGGGGTTTGTCAAATAGCTTGTAGATTCACTAATAGTCTTCTCAGAGAGTGGGGAAAGCAAGCAGCTTATAGCCACACAGACTATATTTTCTACATAAGAATAACCAGACTATTTTTACCCTTACTAAGGAAAAAATATTACATTATCTACTTTACAATACTCAAATTTTTTATATTTTTAAGAAATTCTATGGTATTTGACACCAAATGTCATATTTTCTCAATTAGATAAATTGAACACACCTACAACTCAAAGTGATAGATAACAAACTAACAAGTCTGATGACTTCATAGAAATTATGGATGGAATAAAATATGGGGACCTATAGTACAAACTGGTGACCATTATTAATAATATTTGATGGTTTACTGTAGAAGGAGCAGCGGGCTGTGTCCCTCTACCCAGCTAGCTTTACACCCAAAATAATTACATGGAAACTGTATTCATTTAAACACTGCCTGGCCCATTATCTCTAGCCTCTTACTGGCTAACTCTCACATCTTGATTAATCCATTTCTATTAATGTGTGTAGCACCACAAGGTGGTGGCTTACCGGGAAGATTCAGCATGTCTGACTTGGCGGCTGGCTCCATGGCGTGTGTCTCAGAGAGGAGAGGCATGACGTCTGCCTAACTTCCCTTCTTCCCAGCATTCTGTTCTGTCTATTCCACCTATCTAAATCCTTCCCTATCAAAAAGCCAAGGCAGTTTCTTTACTAACCAATAAGAGTCCTTTATCAGTTTACCTTTATTAATAATATTGGATGGTTTACTTTAAATTTGCTAAGACATAATGTCTTATTTGTTCGTAACACATGCACAACACAAAAATGGGGTGATAGATGTGTCAATTTGCTTGATTTTGATACCTTCTACATCATATTTATATATTTTTAAATGGTGTGTTTTTGTCAATCAAATCTCAGACAAAATACACTAAAACCCCTTCCCAAACACAAAGTTTAAAAAACCACAAAGCTACAATTTTTCAACGTAAAGAGCCTCTCTGTTTCTGCAATATTCTTGTCACCCCTAGATAAGCACTGTTAACAAATTCCCATGAGTTCTTCCAATCCTTGTGAACTGCTGTACCTCATCCACTCCATCAATATAGGATGAGACCACTGTCCGCAACCTCCCATAATAACTAACATCTTGTGAAAACCTTAGTAGTATAAATACATATTTTTGATGCATTTTATTTTTGTAATGGCTGGATAGAGTGTAAGAAAACATGTATGAAGCTCATTTTTGCTTTCATAAGCTTGGAGTTAGTTAAGATGCTATGGTAGAATTTTGTGATAAAAATCTTGAAGTCAACATCCTGAAATAAAGTTATTGGATTTGATCAGCATGTCTAGGAAGCAAACAGAGCACTAGAAGTGATGCTAACCAGAGACTAATCAGTATGTTAGGAGAAAATTTAGAAGGTTATGAACATCAATAGTTGGAACTACCATATAAATAGAGTATATCAATATGATACTTCTCTTAGAGATTATAAGATCAAATTAGAACTTTATGTCAGTGTACAGCATCCTATAGCAATAAATATAATTATCAAATTTATTATATCATGTTGTACTGCTAAGTCAAGTACTTGTTAAAACAACAATTTTGCCAAAATTGGTAGATAGAGGTAAATCCTAATAAGATACAATATAAGGTTAAAATTTTCAACTTGGAAAAAATTGCTAAGAACACATAGACATCTATTAGTCATGAGGCACTGTGATAGAGATTTTATAACTGCCACCACTATCCTCTACTCCTCAGCAAAAGTTGTATTCACTTCCACAAACATGTTTTCACTTTTCCAAAAATATAAAACTCATTAAACACTGCATATACTGAACTCAAAGAATTTTACCATCATGAATACACACTATACAAAACTTTCCTCATCATTAGAAGTTCAAAAAACTATAATTGTATAGACTATATTCTTACTATGTCTTTTTCACCTAACTTGGTGAAATGCTGTAAATAAATGTTCAATAAAAATATAATTAAATTAGTGCATTATTTTTACATCAGTTATAATATAAATGTATGCACACACATAAATATATGTATATTAATAATAATTTAAATATATTATATATAATACGTTGGAATTTAAATACAGAGAGGCCATCTTATTAGGTAATCATTTTTTAAAAAGTTGAAAAACTAAATCAATAAAATTCATAGGAAAAACATTACTTACAAGAAGAGTGTGTATGTGCAACGGAAAATGGTATCAGAAATATATTATTAGTACCTGAGTAGGAAAGTTCTATGGATGGGAGGTAGGTAAGATGACATCCTTTAAATTACATTATCTTTTACAACCTAAAAGAAAAAGCTGTTTCTATTGCACATATTACAGTGACTAAGAAAACCATCCTGACAATAACAAGGAGCTACAAGGATATGAATGAGCTGGAATTTGTACATCACTGGTGGGAATAAAAATGGTGCAGTCACTTAGTAAAAACATATGGTATTGAGGCATACATACATAAATATAATATCCTACCCTTGAATATTACCATTCAGAAACAAACAAAAACTAGTTTTCATGCAAAATTATGTAAGAATATTTATAGCAATTCTATTCATAATTGCTCAAAGTGAAAAACTACAACTGTCTTTCATGAATGTTTGACTAAATATTCTAAGGTCCGTCCTTACAGAGAAATGCTACTCAGAAATTAAAAGGACAGAAACTGCTGGCATTTGACAACATAATGAGTATAGTAAGTCTTTCTTAGAAGGTTCCATGCTATATTTCACATACATATAATTCTCTTACTGAAAAAACAACAAGGATAAAAAGACACCTGCAGTTGTCTAAGGTCAGTGGTGGGAGCAAAGATGGAGATGAGATGAGAGCTCTTTTCGGTAAAAGAACTGTTTTGTATCCTGATAGTAATGGTGGTTATTGTGTGAATATATATGTGCTGAATTCCAACAAATGCTATATTAAATGATTACTAAGTGATTTCTGAAGTGAATAGAAAACATTCGACATATCTAGGAAACAAAAGGATCAATTGATAGCATATGGAATTTCTGGAGAAATATGAACTTCAATAAGTGATATGGTATTCCCTTTGTATGCTGTGATTACCATTAATGAATAAGGAAACAGCTTTGGGCCTATAGCAATAAGCAGAGCTATAGAAGAGAGGAGCTAGGCTAGGAAAACTACACATAATGCTGAGAGAAATAAGGGCAGAGTCAGAGAGAAGCCATGGAGCCCTGCCAGAGACAAGACGCCAAAACTTTAGCTGTTAGGCCACAGCCATGTGGCGATACAAAGATTAATAGAAATGGGTTAAATTAACATGTAAGAGTTAGCCAATAAGAAACTAGAGCTAACAGGCCAAGCAGTTATTTAATTAATACAGTTTCTGTGTGATTATTTCAGGGCTGAGCAGTTGGGAACGAACAAGTGGCCTCCCGCTACAAATAAGGCTCGGCTTTCCCTAGCAACAAGATAAATTGGTAAAAATTGGTAAGAAGTAAAAAACTGAAGAAGAAACCTCCATGCATTTACCATCAGGTCACCAAAGTAAACATTTTGAAAGAATTCTTTGCTTCTTTAAACTAGAGTCTCTTGCAGTTTATTACAGTCATTACTGATTGGGAATGGAGGAGAATACCAGTGTTTCTATTTCCTAAATCAGCAAGTCTCAACAGCAAAGTAGAGATTGTTCTTCAAGCTAATAAATTATTATATTCCCAAACTCTTCTAGTGGTTTTCCATAGTACACAGCTCAGTTTTCTTCCGAAACTATGAAATCACATTCCACTTTCACTAAAACTCAAAATAATTTCAAATATATTTCCTTCATGGAAAAACATAACATAAAGCTTGTTATCTTAAATGTTTTTAGACAAGTGGTTCAGAGGCCTTAAACATATTCACATTGTCATGCAACCATCTCAAACATTCATGTCCATTTTTTTTAACTACCCAAACTAAATCTCTGTAACCATACATGAAAACATCCTTTTCCCCATCCCTGTTCTCTGAAATCTGTATTCTATTTTTCCTTTCCATTAATGTGAGCATATTGTTTCTTATGTACATGGAATCATCTAAGATTTGACTTTATGTGGCTGGCTCACAAGCTGTACACTTACTGAGCACTTTGTTTTGCATTTCCTCATGTTGTAGCATAGGGAAGAATTCATTTCTGCTTAAGACTAAATGTTGCCCTAGTGTGTATACCTTTTGATTATCTATTTGCCCACAGATGGACTCTTGGGTTGTTTCTATCTTTTGGCTATCAACTCTACTAGCCAAACTTAAGGCATATTTTAGGAATACATTTTATTTACAATAGTTTAAAGATGACTTTTTATGTTTGGTCAGTCATATTTTGTATTTAACTAGTTACTTCAGTAACAGTAAGTTCTATGTTTAGTAAATTACATATTCTAGTTGGTCTTTAGCTAAGTGTGTTGGTGTGTAAGTCACATGAATATATATGTTATGATACCTAGAAATATACAGCTTATGGTGATAAAACCATGTTAGTTTCTGTAGGAAAAGGAAGTCATCACTCAGGGAAATCATTTTCTTAAATGGAGATGGATACTAAATTTGAATTAACTGGATTTAGAATAAGAGTTTTGTAGGAGGGAGGCTGCTAGTTAGTTCCCAGCTGCTTAGCCCTGAAATAATCACACAGAAACCATATTAATTAAATCACTGCTTGGCCCATTAGCTCTAGCTTCTTACTGGCTAACTCCTACATATTAATTTAACACATCTCCATTAATCTGTGCATTGCCAAGTGGCTGTGGCTTACCTGGTAAAGTTTCCAGCATCTGTCTCTTAGCAGTGGCTCCATGGGTTCTCTTTGACTGCCCTTCTTTCTTCCAGCATTCAGTCCAGTCCTCCCTGCCTAGCTCTGCTCTAGCCCTCCCTGCTCTGCTATAGGCTCAAAGCAGTTCTTTATTCACTAATGGTAATTACAGCATACAGAGGAAAATCTCACATGAGAGTTTGCTTCCTACATGGGTCTATTAGACAGCTAGACCCTATTAGACCTGATCAATTCAAGCAAAATATCTGGGCAAGGCAAATAGATTTACTATTAATAATCCACGTTGTATCTAACATTTAATAGTTTAGATTTTTCTTGTATTTTCTTCTTTATTTCTTAATTAATGATAGATAGACATAAAGGATGTCATAAAATTCAGCAAAATTTACAGCAGAAACTATAAAAAAACACTGGCCCAGGAAGAAACTCAACTGGGCAGGGAAGTGGACTAGCCAGACTTCAGGGGGGCATTGAATGTCGCCTTAGAGACAAGGGAAGAAAGAGAGATTGGTGGTGGCTATAATGGACAGATGATCAGTGTACAAGAAAAATGAGCAACAACTTTTAAATTGCCATGCACATTGAATTAGTCATTTCGTCACATAAATCATACCAAGGAAGCAAATTAGTTTTATTTACTTTTGACTGAGCAACTATTAGTTTTTGTGGTTCCATAAATGACTGTGAACAAAAATATACTCAGTTGTTCTCTCTGTCTCTCTGTCTCTGTCTCTGTCTCTCTCTCTCTCTCTCTCTCTCTCTCTCTCTCTCTCACACACACACACACACACACACACACACACACATACGCCTTTAATACTCGATCACAAGAAAGTCAGCACCAGTCTAGATTCAGGGAATGTTTGCTAAATTAAAGAATCAATCTATTTGCAGGATTATTTTATTTTGTATTAAACAAGTTGAAAAAACACAAGTGAAATTAAAACCTCTGAATGTACCTTATTTTTCTCATCCCCCGTTTTAAAAAACTAAAGATGAAGTAATATAAAATATGTGTTTCTTTAGTAATAGATGTTCATTGTAACTAGTTAAACAATAAAATATTAAAATAAAGCTTAGCAATTTTCTCCAAGTCCTTTTTTTGTTGTGAATTCTGTGACAACCAAGGTAAAGAATATGTTGGGAAGTGTCTGTACCATTTTTCATAGGGACATATATGCATAAAATATATTTATTTAAAACATTAATTGCCCAAAATATTTATTCTTTTCATAAACTGTGATCATTATTGAAGGTCAATAGCTGTCTATATAGAATTCATTCTTTTTCTTATGTCTGTGTAATCTTTAATAATTTAAATGTGTAGTTAATTAATGAAATTAATACTTATTAAATTTACTTTGGCACGCAAAAATTTTATACAGACTGGAGACTTAACCAGTGTCCTATCACTGACTGAGAAAGAAAAATCAGTTCATGATCTTCACTTCTACTCAGGAAAATCAGCACCTAATAAGAGAGTAAACAGTTGTAATTTTTTTAATTTGAGAAAAACTTCAGAGAGTTTATTGTAGCATCATTTAAAAATAAATATTTAAAAGAAGTAATATCTTACTTCAACTTAGCCATTGTTTCCAATGTGTGAACAACTCTTAGTAGCAACACAGTATTTCCTTATATGGCTGCCTAAACACAAAGGCATTTCAAACCACTAAAGGATCCGAAAAAGCACTTACTCCTAAAACTTCTTAGTGATCTTTACTTCTACTTCTATCTGTGACGTTGATTAACTACGCTCATCCTTTAGAACTCTAAATATTTCAGCCATGTCATCTGACTCCTTCCCATCTTAGAAAGTGCCCTCTATAGATAAGGAAAAGACAGCACTGCAGGGCAAGACAGAGACAAGTGTCCAGACGGTCTACTCACGCTTTGCTTTGGGTCACAACTGCTGCCTCCACAGCGGTAACTGTGCAGTGATGATGTAGAGAGCATCACATTGTCATTGTCTCATGTAGTTTGCTAGAATCAGTTGTTACTCAACACAAGAACATTTCATACTATGCCAAATATTTTCCCATTTTCTCCAAGGCCCAGTGTATGAAAATTTACTGACAAGTCTTTCTAAATTAAATGAGTCTAAGTGAACTTACTAAACTGCCAGGGTCTATTTAGGCCCTGAACTTTCTGAATGATGTTTTTACCAGCCCCAATCTGTAAGAATTAAAAACACCAAAAATCCACAAAGATGAGAGCAACAATAATTTTATGCAAGTATTGACTACTAATCAGAAAATCAAAGCCTACAGTATTCACAATATTTAAGAATTTAGAAAAAGCAACAACTCAGTTTCACAAAATTTATATAGTTAAATTAGCACAAAGTAAAGCACCTTGGTAAATATCTGGATCTGCTAATACTAGTACTAATACTTCCAATACTGATACCTCGTTATTTATATTCTTGAATGCCTTTGGAGCAATTTTGGGAAATAATTTATAGCTCTGGGAATCCACATAAGCACAAGCTTCATTCTGCATTAGTCTTCCCCAGGAAGAATCAAGATTCAGCAAGACCTGCTTTGTCTCTCTCAGGTGACTCAGAATGGAGTTTTCAGATTGCCTTGTGGGACATGGAGACACATTTAAAGCCAATGTGGGACAACCTGAATTGAAATGCAGAGCTTTATTCCTTATGAAAATACATGTGCTTAATTTCTTGGAAATTTGCTGTTTCAAAGGGTAAAAAAGTTCTTTCCTAATTGCTTCTTTTCAATCATGAAGAGGTAACCTGTCTTCTTCCTCTTACTAAAACTGTTTTTCCATTTAAAATTCTTTTGAGAACAAAATACTGAACCAGAATTAGATTTTTAGCAAAACATAAAGTTATTGTAAAGTTTCTTTTTCTTGTGGAGGAAACCAAATAAGTTGGTTATTTGTTTGTTTTTGTTTTTTGGTTTGTTTTTGTAATTTGAAATCACTATACTTTCTTGATGTAGGCCTAATAGTAGCATCACAAAATAGATGCTGAGACAAATAACAACGATCATTTCTGCAAAGCAGGAAGGGTGATTTTAACTGAGACGCTGTGAGGAGGGAAAGAATCTTCAGGGGCTTTCATAGAAACACAGATCCAGAGGTCTGACTCAGGCAGTGAGCACAGCAGCAGTTCTGGGAGACAGAGTACTACAGATGGCTATACTATATAAATATATTTATATACAGTACTATATACATCTGATGCTGCACATCATTCCCTGATCTGCTGTTATTGACCGGTGACAATGGTTTTAGAATAGTCGCTCAAATCAAGAAATCCAAATGGGTTCCTCAGAAACAAGAATAAGCATTGCTACTAAAGTGGTACACGAAAGGAAATTCAGGATAATGGTTTAATGAATATGAGGTGTCAGTGCCATGTGTGTCTGTGTGTGTGTGTGTGTGTGTGTGTGTGTCTGTGTGTGTGTGTGCGCACGCTCTTCTGGAAGTCCTACTTTTAAAAATGTTTTTACCTCCTTCTCTCTCCCTTCTCACTTTCCTCCCTTTTAAATGGCAGGATCTCACTATACATCTCACCCATTCTGACTGGAAACTTACTGTCTTCCTACCTCAACTTCCTCAGTTCTGGTATCACTTCTCATGATATTCTTTTCTCGGTGATGCTTCAGTGTTTTGTTTCACATTTTTATAATGTTTAACCTTATACCTACTGTAAAATGTACTCTCTCTCTCTCTCTCTCTCTCTTTCTCTCTCTCTCTCTCTCTCTCTCTCTCTCTCTCTCTCTCTCTCATCATGCTATAAAGCTAATCCTGAAAAAGAAAATCTAATAAAACAAATTTTAATATTAAATCATTTGAATTATTCCTTTTTATTATTTTAATTAGCACAGTCATTTTGCTTCTTATTCACTTTTCAAAAGTATTTTACATGGGCTCCAGGTTACTGGCGCCATCTTTTATGACATGATTAGGGTGTTGAACACAGAAAAACAAAGACTGAGTTAAGAAACTTCAGAGATGTACCAGCCAGTCTTACCAGTTCACTTCCCAATGAAGAAAACATAAAGCCATTATGTTTGTTTGAAAACATGATAACATAGTTCAGTTTTAAAGACATTCTCTCAACATTCCTTCTTCTTGGGAAGTACATAAAAAATGTATGACTATTGTTCTTTATAACCTAAATGGCCATACTATGTAGACCATAGAAAACTAAAGAGCATACAGAAAAGTAGTCATAGTGTTGGGATAGATGATGAAAAAGTCAGTCAGGAAGGGGCATGCTTGTAACTCTAGTTGTGGAACACTGAGGCAGTTTTAAAGGTCAGTCTTGTCTACATAGAAAATTGTTTGACATCCTCTGAGTACATGAAACACTATTTCACAAGCAGAAAAACAAACAAGTGGAGTCTGTGTGTGAATGTTGGCTCACGATTTCACTATGATGCATAATTTCTGAAGATAATTTACTTTGACATGACGCTCTGATGCCATGGAAGAGTTTGATGTGACAGTTTTATGTGGAATGGACATACTTTGTAAATGTAGCATTTTACTTTCTTAGCAGTTTTCAGATTTTAAGGCATTTAGACCACTAAGGATATAATGATTTCTGAGATCACATCAGCTGAGGTGATACCAAAGCACACAAGATAAAAATATTAAGTAAGAGATCCCCAGTGTTGGAATCTGTTAGGCTCACATATTAGGTTTGTGTTCTTGCATTTACTTAACTTCCTGGGGCTAAGTTTCTTCATTAAAACATGGAAAGGGTTCTTTGCTGAGCAGTTGCAGAGTGTGGGTAGCAATGGTGACAGTCAACTCTTAGAAGGCATCTAGTACAAGAAGTGAAGAGAATGGGAGTCACCTATACTATTCCTTTATTTATTAACTGAGGCTTCTGCATAAACTTGTCTCTTGTATAAATGATCCCCTTTCACCCAAGACTGTGAAGGGATTACAGGAAGGACTTGGATCATCTATTAGGTGGCTTGGATGCAGTAATATGGCTGAGAATTAGGGTTTACAGGCCCTGTTTTCCCACTAATAATTGTTTAATTAGATGGCCATATAGTTTACTGTTATAAGAATTCTAGGCCTGATTTTTATTTAAAAAATCCCTAAAGTTCTTTGCTGTTGTACTATTCTCTAATGATAATGCCTTCTGAGTTATGACAGATAGATTTTCTTTTTTTTAGAGTATAACCTACTTTTCTATGGTTAATATTAACATTCTCTCTATGTGTAAACTGAAAAGGATGATATACAACATTTTGAAAACACGTTAGGTATCTCTATTCTTGCTTATTGACTTCCTAGGATATTAATGCAACCTGTTTCTAAACTATCTGATTGGTTCTTCAATCTAGAAATTTAGCATAGTTGTAGAAAGTAACAATTTTCAAGGCTTTCATTGCTTCTAGGCCTCTCGTAATTGTATAAAATAAATTATAAATAATATTTAAAGATAAGGTTAAGGTTTATCAGTGAAAATGGAGTCTAGGAGTGAAACTTATTGTTGGCATATATTCTTTATATATGTAAAGAACAGAAAAATAAATTAACCAGCAACAGGGCTTTAATAATTATTAACTAAAAAGAAATGAACCTGACCTTATCTCAGAAGATTGTCAACATTCTTCTTGATTTTTGCATATGGAAAATGTGGCCTAAGCTATTAGTCCTAAATTTTAGAGGTTCAAACTCTCTTCAAACTCAGGAAAAAAAAAAACTTTAGTAGGTATTAAAATTAGATTTATTTCACCCATATTCTCCTTAAATAAATTGTTCTTTTTATGGAGAAAATCTGCAATTTTGTTATTATCTGTGTACTAAATTAATGTCTGATTCTTTAAGAGTTTAGAAATTTACCTTAGACTTCGGAACTCATTTATATATTCTTTTTTTTTTTTTTTTTTTTTTTTTTTTTTCGAGACAGGGTTTCTCTGTGTCTTTGGAGCCTGTCCTGGAACTAGCTCTGGTAGACTAGGCTGGTCTCGAACTCACAGAGATCCGCCTGCCTCTGCCTCCCGAGTGCTGGGATTAAAGGCGTGTGTCACCATCGCCCGGCTCATTTATATATTCTTAACATCAAACATAGTTGACAAATGAATTAATGACTCCATTTTTAGGAGATTTACCAAACAGATTAAAAAACCCCTTAATTATACAATAAAGGTATTAATGACCCTGGTAACATGTTTGCTATCAGGATGCATATAATAAATGTTAATTATTATAAAGAAGCAAGAGAAGTTTGAAGAGAGCAGTTTATTGATAAGCATATCTAGAACTCTATTCTGATAGTCTCATGCCATGATATCCTTTTCTTTGTATGCTAAAGCTTCCATGGGTACTTATAAAAGCACATCTGTTTCATCTTGTTGGGACACAAAGCTTAGGCCATTAACTTTTTGCACCCAGTTATTCGAACAACTTCAAGGCCAGAAGTAAAAGGCGTGGTGTAGTGATGAGTTGCAGGCTGCTTCCCGCCACCCGGCTCTCGGCCGCCTGGCTAGCTTATGCCCCGAAATAACAACATACAAACTGTATTCATTTAAACACTCCCTGGCCCATTAGTTCCAGCCTCTTACTCACATTTGATTAACCCATATCTAATAATCTGTGTAGCACCAAGAAGTGGTGTCTTACCAGGAAAATTCTAGCGTATGTCCATCTTGGGCTGGAGCTTCATCCCATCTCTCTCCCTGAGGAGAGGCACTGCAGTTTGGCTCAGAGAGCAGAGGCATGGTGATTTATTAACTTCCCTTCCCAGCATTCTGTTCTGTCTACTCCGCCCACCTAAGGGCTGGCCAATCAAATGGGCCAGGCAGTTTCTTCATTAACCAATGAAATCAACTCAAACAGAAGACTCTCCCACATCAGTGTGGGTGTGGTAAAATGAAATTAAGAAACAAAAATATGGGTCGAAGAGCTGACTCTGGGTAAAACAAGTCCTGATGCTCCCCTGTCTGGATTGTTAAATTATAGAATTAATAAGAGCATGGTGACATAAATTACCATAGTAATTAATTCATTTTAAATTATTTAAGTTTATGTCATTCCTACCACAAACTTTCTTTCAGAGGAATGGTACCTGACAACAGCAACCTTTGACACCATGCACACTGCTGGCAATTTTGAATTTGATGTTTGGTATACAGGCTTCATTCTCAAGACTATAGGCCAAATTACTATGGAAATTTCTAGTGAACTATCTTCATCAATCACTAAAATGAATATTAAGTGAACCAATAAATTTTGTCTATAGAGACCACAGGGCACAACCAAGGGTTTAGTATCAAAATGTGTAGGGCTAACAAAAAAAGTTTTGATAATAGTTACAGAGCACTGCTTTATTCATTAATTTTAGGTTAATTGGTAAACAGTTAATAATTCTCAAAATTATCAAAAGGAGATCTGTCTCTCCGAAAGCATTGCTTACGCTGCTTCAGAGGAATGCTGGAAGCTCGGCATCCAGGTGTGGTCTTCTGTCAGGTCTACATGTTGAGGAATGATCTATCTTTGTCGTCAGTATGGCTGTCATAGCCTCAATGCACTACCTGTGCCTCAACTTACTGTTCAGAATGAGAGGTTAGACTTCCATTCCTTTACATTCCTTGCTGCTGTTATGCTTTATGACAGTTTGTTCCCTGTCATCAATTTTACCTCAGGTTTCCACCCTAAAAAATGTGTAATAATTTATAAGGAATATTGATAATCTTAAATGGTTTTTAATATGGTAGCAGAATTGACTAGGCCTAAATTGTATCAATCCAGTTTTCCCCCAGAGTTTAAATTTTATGAGAGCCTTAATTTGAATCACTGAAAGCTGACTGCACAAAAATGAAAAAAGAATTCCTTTCAGAAAAAAAAATCTTAAATAGAGTTAGGGAGAGGTGACTGGAAATGTTAGTTAGCCAGATCTGAGTTGTAAAGAATACTGTAGTCTTACTGGGACTGTGATTGGGTTCTGATGTTTGCCTCAATGAAAAGATCTGCTCACAGCCACTTCTCAAGACCCTGTCCTCCTAAGCCAGCACTCACTGCAACACTTGCTTCACTTCCCTCAAATGTCTGCTGTACATACAGTCAACGTGCGAGACCATGTGGCCAATACCCCAAACCAGGCAGATCAGAGTCAATTCTACTACATCAGAAATAACACAGGACTTAGAGAGAAAATTACTGAAGACTATTTCACACACCAATAGGATGTATATGAATGGATACTTCTTCTCTGGGCCAGGAAAAGAAGTGTAAATTAGCACAGTGATGAAAGAACAAGAGGCTGATGCCCTGCCTGATATGAATGGAAGCATGGTCTATGGAAAATTATTAATAATTGTTTTTCTACCTACAAAAACCTTTACCTGATTCCTCTACACAATAAATACTCTCAAATCTCTGACTTTTAAAAAAACTTGTATAATTGTGCTGCAAAAAATAGTTTTTTGGTTTTTTTGAGGGTTTTGTGTGTGTGTGTGTGTGTGTGTGTGTGTGTGTGTGTGTGTTTATCAATTACTGTGATAAGTATTGGGAAAAAACCTGAACGAATCCTTACTTTTAGAGTCCTTAGTATCTGTAGGCTTGAACTGTTAAAATTATGACAAAATTAGCAACTGTTACTTATTTATTTAGTCTAGGTTGTCAACAAACCCAAGTTGCCAAAGTGCCCCCTGCGTCACTTCTCTCAAAAACAAAACACATAAACAAAAAAGAACAGAACTCAAACGAAGGATGCAGACATGCAAGCTTCAGGACTGTCTTCAGTCAGTAATGACAGACTGTAGTGAAGCAAAGTGAAAATGGAGGAAGTAGTCCTACTCTCTGCGTGGGGACCCCATCTGTGGAAATCCGGGTGCAGTAAGGAGACCCCACACCCAGCACTACAACGGAAGAGATGGTCCGCGCTGAGGAAGCCGGGGTGCAGTAAGGGGACCCCACACCCAGCACTACAACAGAAGAGATGGTGCTTTTAGACTTCGACAGAAAACATCAGACTGTAAAACTTAGCAAGGCATAATAAACCTGGATTTTATTGCTAAAATCTGTATTTTGATCTAAAATATGAAAAAGATCTTTCCTTTCAGTATTCCCCAACTCTGAATGCAGCATTAAAGTGATTTTCTTTCTCTCTTCCACCAACTATGAGCTTCTGTTTTCTTACCCTGGGCATCTGAATCTTTTATTTGCTCCAGTTCTATTCACTGCCTGTTTTTCAGACATTGAAATCCCAAATGTTAATTGTTCTTCCAAGTACATTGACAAAACAGCAGCTAAATAAGGGTAGAGCAGACTGTGGTAGACTCTGACATGCATTTATGGAACAATGGGGCTCTGAGAGACAGCCTTGTAGCTCACGGGAAGACATAAGATGTGCTATTTTGACTGCTTCATAGCAGAATGGGGAACACACGCACACAAGGGAATTATGCATTTTTACTTAGATTTCCCCAAAATCTTCAAGGCTATAGAATCTTGTGATGTCATCATGAACTTTTCATTTCCATTGACACAAAGACTAAAAATTTCTAGCAACATCACTAAAGAAAACGGAATCTACTTTGATTCAAAAGAATTCTTTTACTTCTTAAGAGTGTGGTATAAAATGCACAAAGCTCTCCAAAGAGGGTGTGTGTCACTGTGCTGATGCACAGTGGGCGACACCCTCCCTAATGAAATTCAAAAGAAAGGTTTCATAATTTCGAGTGAAGAAAAGACACCCAGAAACACTGAGCTCAATAACTTTTTTTTTAAAGGAAACCATTTAAGGATAGATTTCTTCAGGGACATTCAGATTTTCCCTCTTGTCGGTTACTATGATAGGTTTTGTCCCTTTGTGGGTTGGTCACAGAAGCACTGAGGAAGGGACGGGAAGCGTCTACTCACAGGGACACAGTGCCGCTCAATCTTTTGTTTATAAGGTGCAGTGATTTCAGTCTCAGAATGTAACTTCAGGCAGTCTGAAAAGAAACAGGTTAAAATCTCTTTCAGTTATAATTGGTATTTCAGATTTAATTAAAAATTAAACTTTCATAATGTTTCCCCATCCAAAGCAATGCATTACCAGTCAAGCGGAGCTTTTTTATTCCTGTTAAGGGGGAAAAAGAAAGAAAGAGAGAGAGAGAGGAAAAAAACCGTTTCCCAGAGTAGTTTCTTAATGAAAATAATAGAATCTAAAGAGGAAACAAAGGTAATTCTGAAAGAAAAAAAAAACCTCCCTCCATACTGAGGACTTCATAGTGGTATGGCTAGAAACTTCCAAAGTGAATTCAGTAACAACCTAAGTAATTTAAAGAAAAACATCCTAGAGAAAAATTTCACAATCCAAAGAATATGGAAAATATTGAATCTATAGGAAAAAATTCTATGGATCTGAATATCCATGATGAAGAAAAACTATGACTGCAATACATTGGGAAAAATACTAATCTATGGTTACAAATGCCTGAGTGTGGGGGAGGGGCTGGAAACTAGAGGTAAACAAGCATAGTTAGCAATACAAAATACAAAATGGTCACGGAATTATATTATAGGATGTTTGTGTGCCCTGCTTCATGTCATACTGTACTTCCTATTCCATATTATCAGTGTAAGACAGAAAAATCATAAGGATTTGAATGAGACATCCTGGTTTAACTCTCTGGTTCTATGTAGCGTCAAATTAAGAGTCCAGGCATTCAGCTCTCCAACTGTATCCCACAAGTTTGGGCTTAAAACACTTTGTTTATTTTTCAATCTTTTCTTCAAATACAAACAATAGTAATAAAAGAATCACAACACAGTACATTAAGTCATTCCTATTTTTAGCTTCAAATAAATAACACATTAGTGTTTAGAAAAAGATACTTTTAAATACAAAATGGAGCTAGTATAATTATCTTCCTTATTTTACTTTAAAACAGCATTTTTAATATATATTTGTTGCACTGATTGTGTTGGGTTTATGTCTGACCCTCACATAATACAAAGTAATATTTTAATATTTCCACATATGAGCTCATAATCATAAATCACCCCTGAAATTGTACCTATTATGAGAAAATGCATCTGGTTCTAACTTGCAAATCCTGTTTTCCTTTGAAATATATGGAATAATAACTTAGGCAATGTGTCTATTTGAAGTACATACATTTTAAATGCAAACTTGCCCATATTTCATATTAAATCCAGCCATGAATGGGATTAGATTTTTGAAAAAAAATTACTGACTGACTTACTAAACTTTCCCTCTGCTTCTCAAATGCCTGAATTAGCCTAAAAATGCACCAGTGTAAAGACAGAAATTATGGAGGCGTCACCAGGGACAACTGAATGAGAGGAGGGGAGAGCACATATATCCTTATAAGGCAACCAAACATTCATGAAAGACACTGACAAAAATAACTGTGCCCAAAAATTATATGGAATAACAATAACCCCTGATAAATGATTAAGAAAGAGAAAAAGAGTCCATTTGTAGATAAATCTGAATTGCAACTGGTGTTGTTCTCACCAACAACATGTGGTCAGTGAATCACTGTCTGGCTCAAAAGGTGAGAGGAAGCAGATTGAATACACACATAGAAAGTATTAACTATCAGTTCAGTTCAGTCAGATTTCCTTTTCCTCAAACCAGCAGATGCGCAGTAAACACAACTATTCAAAAATATAAAGTTCATTATGAACAGTCACCATTAAGTCATACACACCCCCCTCCCTGTGCTGTGACTTGCTTTCTTCTCCATTTCTGCCGGCTTCTCCCTCTCTGTTTGTCTCTGTCTCTCTCCCTCTCTCTGGTAAGGGTAATGAAGCTCAAAAATAACATCTTGTATCCTGTTGAGAGAAACTTGGTCACAACTATCCTTCCAGATGACAAACTCATTCTTAAATGTCTGTTTCTCTATCCAAAGAAAACAGCACAATTGAGAAAATAGACACAGCCTCACTTACAGTACCAACACCACCACTTTTAATTCCTGGGCTGTATTCATCAAAAGGAGGACTGAGGTTTATTTACATTATTCCTAACCTCAAATAGGACCACAAATAAGCTTAATAACAGGACCATTCTGTGGCACTCAGGCAAACGGCTGGGCAAAACAGATGGATCTTACTTTGCGCCAGAACTCAAAAAATACAGTCGCCAACTCACTGTTGGCGACTACATATTTTGGCCCAAAGATGGACCTGGAAGTGGGACCAGTTGTCTTCGATATGAACACTGCTACTCTTCATTGCACTTGAACAAGCCATTAACTCTGTCACTGGTCCGCCTCCTGCACAATGGTAGGTAGGAACTGCTTGAGGCAGGTCATTAAGGAAAGTGAAATACTGTGAGGGGCAGAAAATCAGGACAGGGCCTTATCATGGCCATACTCTCTGCTTCACAGCTTCCAACTCTCATGCTCACAACTGCACACTGAGTCCACCTTGAAAACTGACCTGTTATTCATGTCCTGACTAAGAATAAATTTCTTCTTATGTATCAGTTTCTAATTCTCTCTCTCTCTCTCTCTCTCTCTCTCTCTCTCTCTCTCTCTCTCTCTCTCTCTCTCTCTCTCTCTCTCTCTCTTTTTCTTTCTGGTTTTTTGAGACAGGGTTTTGCTGTACTTTTAGAGCCTGTCCTGGAACTAGCTCTGTAGACCAGGCTGTCCTTGAACTCACAGAGATACATCTGTCTCTGCCTCCCAAGTGCTGGGATTAAAAGCGTGTACTACCACCACCAGACTTCTAAAATCTTTTTAAAAATTAATCTTAGGCAGTAGTAAAATTAACAATAGTGGTAGATGATCTAGTCAGAACAAAACTGCAAGGATTTCTAGATCATAGTCAATATTCAATGATACAGTGACGTTGCCATAAATTACAAAGCCTGGAGAAGGAGTCTCTCTGTAGGCAGCTCTGAACTTTGCACTAGATTCTGTATGGACGCCAGAGCAGCAGTACATGTGGTATTTCACAGTGACACATGCTACAAGTCACAAGGCCACCAAGAAAGCACTGAATCAAACAACTATGACACAGTGGCGAAGTGCTTAGATCCTAAAAGCACTGAGTAGGAACAAGAGTGGCTTCTGACCACACTCTACTTCATTTTAAAATCTTCACGCAGATAGGAATTGAGATAGCAGAGTATCAGTGGACCACAGAGCTCCAAGGAAAGAACAAGAAGCACTGCAGTTTAGGAGTCTGTGAACTCAAGCACTTCTCCTAATGTTCTCCCAAGTATTCAGCCCTGATTTTATCTTGATCAGGGTATTTTCTGCACATTCAGTAAGTCTTCTTATGGCTTACTAATTTTGATGCACATATTTGACTCTTAAAAAACAAGACGTGACTGTGGTCAACAGAGAATGCAAATAGTGAAATTTGTTTTTCAATTGAATTTGCTTTTAAAAATTTATTATGGATCAAGCTGAGAAGGCTCCCCTTGATCCATAATAAATTTTTAAAAGCAAATTATAGAGTGGGGAACCCTGATGGCTCCTTGGCCTTGAGAAGGAGGGAGGGGAGGTATGGGTGGAGGGGAGGGGAGGGAAGGGGGAGAAGGAGGGGAGGGAAGGGGAAGGAGGAGGGGAGGGAGGGGGGAGGAGGAGGGAAGGAGATGGAAATTTTTAAATATAAAAAAAATAAACCATGAAAAAAAAAGAAAAATTAAAAAAAAATAAAGTAAAAAAAAATTTATTATGGAAACTTTCAAACATGTGGAATGGTAAAATGTATGGTGAGTGAGTGCCACTGACTCTCTTTCCCAGTTTTGCTTCCACCAGTTCATTTAAAAGACAATCCCAGATAACACAGCACTCAACCATAGAGACTTTAGTATGGGTCACTAAAATATAACTTTTAATAAACATAGTTGGCTTTTTTCACACCTGAAATGATTTTTAATTTTAATGTTCTGTTAATGTCAAATAATATATGTTATCAATTCTTTTTATATGTCGAATATATGTTACTAGTATCTTTTTTTCTGTTATAAGAATTCCATTCAGAATGACAAAAACTGCATGGCTGTGTTCTCAGTTTCTTTGGTCTGTGACAACGTTTTGTGTTTTTCATTACCTTCACAGTTTTGAAAAAGATAAAATACTTTGTGTTCTGTTACTAAACTTGAATCTGTCTAATATTTTCTTATAAATAAATTTATTTCTCATAAATCTCTGGAATTATGAGTTCCAGAGATGTATACAAAAAGATGTATTATTATAGTATTGGGCAGTATATGATGTCAACATGGCACATCACTGAGGATATTGACTTTGGTTACTTGGTTATGTGGTATCAGACTCTTATAGTCTTAATAAGCAAACTTCTATTTTAGCACTACATGGTAGAAAACTTAAAGAAAATATGTCTGAGTCTCATGTCCCGTGGCTGTGACAGAAAACTCTGAGAAAAAAAGGAACAACTTAAGAGAGACAGGGTCTGTTTGGCTTACAATTCCAGGTTACATTCTATTATCAACAGGGAAGTCAAAAGGAAAACAACTTGAAATAGCTAATCACAGCACATCCCCAGACAAGAACAACGAATCCATACATGCATACCAGAACTAAGCTCCCTTGCTCCAATGCATTCACTCTGGGGCCCAGCCCAGAAAACTGTATAGTCCAAGTTCATAGTAAGTCTTCCAAACTCAATGAACCCAATTCAGAAATCCCTCACATTAATGCCCACAGCTAATCTAGGAAGTTCCTCATTGAGACTAACTTTCAAGTAATCATACATTGTGTCAAGAAGACAATAAATGTATTTATCCTTACTATCAATGGTTTTGAGTAAATTCAGAGTAATATAATCATAAGCACAATCCAGTGTGACAAAATTCTTGTCATAATCCAAATTGCCTTTATATATTTTTCTGATGAATGGAATTTATATAGTACACCCCATTTTTAAAGTATGTAAGGCAGCTCCCATATTTTGGCTACTGTGAATAATACCACCATGAGCATTTGCTTTATGAAAGCCCCTGTGTAGATGTATATTTTCATTTCTCTTTGGAAGGATTTAGAAGTGGAATTGTTGGGTCCTAAGGCTTGGCTTATTTTTAATTAAGAAATTTCCAGCCTTTTTAAAATGGATTATTCAATTCTGCATTGACACCAGTATGTGGGAGGGTTCCATTTCTCCAAATCCTCACAAATATTTATTACTACCTTTAAAAAAACAGAACTATAACTACTATAGAAATATGAAGTGGTGTCTTATGATTTAAGTTTACTTTTCGCTAGGGTTAATCATGTTGAGCATCTTTTCCTGTGTTTTCAGCAATTCCTATTTCTTCTTGCATGAAATATTTATTCAAAATATTCACAGTTTAAATTGGATTCTGTATCATACTATGAAATATTATTTTCTGAAGATAGTTTATGATTTATAAATAACATTAACAATTATGATACATTGATGATCTGTTCAAAACCTTGTAGCGATTTTCTTAACTATGGCTTATCACTTCACTTCTATCATGAAGTTCAAAAGTTCTTAATTGTGTTGAAGTTCTTGTTATTGATTCATTCTTTTTTGTAGGCATATTTCTATTGAAAATTTCATACATGCATATAATATTTATCAAATTTACTCTCCATTCCCTCCCCTCCAATTTCTCTCCTATTTCCTCCAACTTCATGTGCTCTCTTTCTTTGTATGAACCCACTCAGTTTAATTAATGCTGGTTGTATATGCAAGGATGTTGAACCATTTACTGGAACATAGAGTAGCTTCTCAGGGACAGTATCTTAGAAGAAAACTTAACCTCCTTCAGCAGCCTCTATCAATAGATTCTCAGACAGGGATGAAAATCGTGGCTGGGATTTTGTCTGGATAATCTTATGCAGGTTGTATATGCAGTCATGATGTCTGTGAGTTCGTGTGTCCAACATGTTCAATAAATAGTTTCACCATAGATGTCTACTGTTTCTGACTCTTACAATCTGTTTGCCCTCTATTCTTTGAAAAACCCTGAATCTGGGAGGAAAAGGTGTGATACATTGACCAGCTGTTGTTCTCTGGATTAGTCATATCTACTGCCAAAAGAAACTTTAAAACAACAGCTGAGAGATGCTTTATTATGGGTATAAAGATAAGAACTTATGGGACAGTTTAATACTACGTTCAATTTGAAAAATAAAATATTGGATCCCGCAAGGATCTACGACCTACTGAGTCATGAATTTTTGGCCTAGTTAACAATACCAAGAATGGATTCAATATTTTGGAGTGAGTATTAACTCAAAAGACAGTGACTGACTACTTCCATACCATTTGTGCCACTGTTGCAGCAGAGGGCCGGCCTATCTTGCCAGTCCAATCATTACTGAGATTTATTTATTTTAAAAATCAGGGTTTTGGGTTTTTTTTTTGTTTTTTTTTTTTTTGTTTGTTTTTTTGTTTTTTTTTTTTTTTTTTGCCTAAAACAAAGGCATGAGGATTTTCATCCAAAACATCTTGAAATTTTTAATTCTAGCACTTGAATTTAGGTATTGATGCATTTGAGCTAATTTTTGTGATTGTGAGACATATGTAAAAAATATAAGTAGTCATGTAGTCTTTGAGAATACTTAGCATTGCCAAATTGTATTGGTACCTTTGAAAAGAGCCAAATGAACAAAACTAAGATTAAATTTCTAGACACTTAATGTCACCCCATTGTTCTACATACCAGTACTATACCCCTTCTTTCTATAATTTGAATAATAAGTTTTAGATAACATAGTTCATATAATCTAATTTAGTTTTCTTTTTAATAAGGAATATAACTATTGTGTCAATTTCAACTGTTAGAATTAGCTTAACAGTTTTTGAAAAAAATATTATTTTTGATGCCATTGCAAATGGAATTTTTGTTATTTCACTGTTGATGGTATGCAAAGGGAAAATTGATTTCTAGAGTGAACTTGCATCTAGTTAATTTACCAAACTCCTAATTAGTTCATAAGTTGTTTATGCACATTACTTAATCCTCTATATACAAGATTACACTATCTACAAATAAAAATCTTTTTATGCTTCAGTTTTCTGCTGATTTCCATCCCTTGGGTCTTTGATTTTCTTCCATTTCCCTTTTCTCTTTTCCTTCCCTTTCTCATATTTCTGAACTTAAGTTACATTTATATTATATTGTTAAATACAATAGTTCAAACCTGACAACCTTGCCTCTTTCCCAAACTTAGCAGCAAGATTTCATCTTTAAATTTATAATATAGATTTTTTCATAGATGCCTTTATAAGGTTCAGAAGTCACCTCTATTACAAGTTTGTTAAGATTTCTGTCACAGATAGTGGGTTTTAAAATTTTTAATATGCATCTATTAAGATGGTCAATTCTGACCTTGGCCCTCTACATATATGTTACAATTCTGTATAACTTGGTCTTTGTATGGGACTGTTAAAAGGGAGAGTGGGGGTTGTCTGTGACTCTGCTGACTGCATTTGGGACCTTTCTTCCTACTGGAATGCCTCATCTAGCCTCAGTAGAAAAGGAGGTGCCTAGTCTCACCACAACTTGATATAAAGGCTAGCTGTTATCCATGGGAGTCCCACACATATCTAAAGAAAAACAGAGAAGGGGAAGTGGATGCAGGAAAGGTAGGGGAGAGGAACTAGGAGGAGAGGAAAAAGGGGAAATTGGTTGGGATGTAAAAACAAAACAAACAAACAAACAAAAATGAATAGTACTTATTAAAAAAAAGATGGCCAATTTATATTCTATTAATGTGATATTTTACACTAATTGGTTATTGGATTTTAAGTTAACCTAACACTTCTGGGAAGAATCTTACTTGATCAGGGTTCACAAATGCTTTCCCATATTGCTGTATTTGAAAAGTATGATGAAGATTTTGGTGTCTATTTTCATTATAATTACTGATTTTGATTTTTTGTTTGTTGTGATACTTTTGTCTGTTGACTGACTGCAAGTTATCATCCTCAACCTCATTTTCTTAATATATTATGGAAATTGTGTCAAAGAGTGCTATTTTTCTTTATATTTTTGGTAGAATTTATCAAGAAAATCATCTATATTTAGGGTCTGTTTGTCTCTTTTACTTTCCCTCCTTCTCCCTTTTCTCTTCCACCTTGGCCTTATCGATTTTATTTATCTGATAGTTACAGGCCTATCAAAGTACTATATTTATCCTAGATTAGCCTTGTTAACCTGAGTATTTCCAGAATGGTTCATTTCAACTTAATTCTTCTTCTTTTTTTTTTTTTGACAATGAAAAAAATGTTATTGAAATCCAACCAGCAGCACAAAGTACTTCTGCCACATTAATCACCTTACTCCTTGGACATCAGATACTAACAATAGAGAACTTTTTCTTTTTTATTTTTTTTAATTTTGTTAATTTGTACTAATTTCTTATTGTTTTTAAATTTCTTCCTTTTTGATTTAAGCTTATTATTTATTTCTATAAATATATTTATAAATATATTTACCTATAAATGCTATTCATCTTACTGTCACTATAATGAAGCACTCTGGTTAAGTAACTAATAAAGCAATTGGATATTTCTCTTAAATTCTGAGAGTTCCTCCCTGATTGGAGGGCTTAGAGTGAGCTTCATATTACAGCCAGAGGCTATGTTAAAGCAAATCATTCATCTCATAGGCCAGGAAACATGATGAAACTGAGGACCAGTAATAACCCAGCAGTTCTTACAAGACAACAACCTCAGAGACATAAAGCCATCCTACTAAGCTCCTCCAAAGATCCTCGCTGGGAACTATCATCTATAACAAGTGACTCATCCAAGCAATGGCACCACATAATTACTAAAGCTGAATATATTATTTTATTATTATTATTTATAATTTTAATCAGTTTAGTGTCAATCCCTTTTAGCTTAATTTTTTCTTTAGTAGGTACATATAAGATTATTAATCTTTTTTCTTTATCTGAGAAATATATTATCTTGATATTTAAAGATAGTTTTGCTAGATATAAAATTCTTATTTTTTTTGTTGTTTTAGAACTGCTTTGAGTTCTGGCATTGTATCTACTTAGAATTCAGGCATTAATGAGTGTCTCTGCTGCACGTACTCAAACTTCTTTACTTTTTCTTTTTGCTTTAACTTTAAAACTTTGTGAACTCAGACACCCTCTCCTCTATTGCTTATGGTCTTACCCTGTAGTCAGACTGATGATTATCTTAAATATCACCACATAACCTTCGTCCAACAACAGATGGAAACAGAGGCAGAGACCCACATTGGAGCACTGGACTGAGCTCCCAAGATCCAGTTGAAGAGTGGAAGGAGTGAGAGTGTGAGCAAGCAATTCAAGACCATGAGGGGGTCATCCACTGAGACAATTTGCCTGAGCTAATGGTAGCTCACCAACTCCAAATTAACTGGGAGTGAAGGAGCATGGGAACAAACAAGTCCCTCTAAATGTGGGTTGACAGCTGGGGCAGACTGAGGGGGCACTGACAGTGACACTGGGATTTGTCTCTACTGCATGTACTGGCTTCTTGGGATCCTATTCTTTTTGGATGTATACCTTGCTCAACCTAGATGTAGTAGGCAGGGCCTTGGACTTTCCACAGGGCAGGGTACATTGCCCTCTCTTAGGATTGGAGGGGAGTGGGGCGGAAGGGTCTGTGGAGGGAGTGGGAGGGGAGTGGGGGGGGGAGTGGGAATTTGGATTGGTATTTAAGTAATAAAATAAAATAAAATAAAAAACTTTGCGAGCTTGTTTAGAACTACTGTGTTTCTCCTATATTCTGTACGTGAGTTTTCCAAATACAGAACCTCCTTATTCACCACACTTTAGAGGTTAGAGATATATTTTTCTCCATCCTCCTGTCCCTCCTTCTTTCCTTCCTTTCTATATTTTATGACTTTCACAGCAAACATAAACAATTTTGGCATTCTTCAATATCTGTACATTGCCTAATCTTTTCCTTGCAATTCAGTAATTTAGGTCCAGCTGGACCTAAATATCTCTATATTTTCTACACACACACACACACACACACACACACACACACACACACACACCACACACATATGTGTGTGGTGTGTGTGTGTGTAAAATATGTGTGTATATATAATTTATACCAGCATGAATAAAAATTTTAATATAGTAACACTTGTATAAGAAATCATCCATGGTCTGGAAATCTTTAAAGAGTTAAAAAATTTGTGGAAACAAGCACTCTAAATGCCTTTCAACTCTGAAACAGTTACGGTGGGTCTGGATTGGAATGTGAGTAGAACACACAATGATGAAATGATGAAGTTGTCAAACATCTTATGAAAGATCAAGAGTTGCTTTTTAAAAATACAACTAAGAGTATCTTCCTATACCAAAGACACTAGCACATAGAGTGAAGGTTTGGTTTAGTCACCACATAAACCTCTCCATATTCAATTAGTCATGTGGATCTAGTCTTCAGCAAGGGGAACTTGCTTTCAGTTTGTGGAAAGTAGCTTATTGTCTTGGCAACAGCCTGGTTTGTTTGGTTGTTTCCATGGTACCCCTTTGGCCAACAACTCAACTGGATATAACCCAGTCCCAGTACTGGAAGGTTTGTTAGTATCAAGAAATGGTCAGTTGGGACTTCATCTCTTCCATTATTTATGGAGACTTCATTAGGATAGCCTTCATATATTTCAGGTTTCCATACTACTGCTGAAATGCCCCTCATTTCTAGCTGTCTCTCTCCACATTCCCTCCCTCAACCCCACCCATTTCTCCTCTGTGTCCCCATCTGATTCCCCTGTGTCAGTCCCCTTAACCTCCAGGCCACTTTTAAAATCTATTCTATTTCTCCCTCCCAAGGAGATCCATGTGCTCCCTCAGTTCCTTCCTCTAAACCTAACCTCTCTAGGTTCACAGTATAGCATGGTTATCACTTACTTAAAGGCTAATACCCACATATAAACAAATAAATATATTTATTTTATGGATCTGGGTTCCTCATTCAGGATGACTTTTTTTTTTAGTTTCATCATTTTGCCTATAAATTTCATGATGTCATTTTTTTTAAATAGCTGAGTTATACTCTTTTGTGTAAAAGTACATTTTCTTCATCCACTGTTCTGCCAAGAGACATCTAAGTTGTTTTCAGGTTCTGGCTATTATGAATAGAGCAGCAGCGACCATGGTTGAGAAAGTGTCCACGTGGTAGAATGAGGATCCTTTGGGTACATATCCCAGAGTGTGAGTTTCCACTATTGAGAATTCTCTATTTAGATCTGGTACCATATTGTTAAAGTGTATTATTTGGGTTTTCATATCAAGTTCTTGAGTAGTTCTTCTCCTCTGCCTCCTCCTCTTTCTTCTTCCTTATATTTTGAGACAGGGTTTTTCTGTATAACAGCCCTAGCTGTCCTGGAACTTATTTTGTAGATCAGTCTGTCCTCTAACTCACAGATATTTACCTGCCTCTGCCTTACGAGTACTAGTGCTAAAATTGTACACCACCATGCTCAGCTCTTGATTTCTTTATATATTTTGCCCTCTATTGGATGTGGAGTTTGTAAAAGTCTGTTCCCATTCTGTACTCTTCTGCTTTACCCAAATGATAGTATCCTTTGCCTTATAGAAGCTTTTCAGTTTCATGAGGTCCCACTTATTATTGATCTTAGTGCCTTCATTATCAGGATTATTTTAGAAAGTCTTGTCCTATGCCAATGAGTCCAAGACTACCAAAAGAGAAACATATATACCAAACAAGTCAGCAATTTTTAAATCTGCAATCTTCTCCAGCCTGCAAAATATGCTAGGGCAATAGCCACACAAAGGCTGTAGGAGTAAACAACCAATGTCTGACTTAAGGCCCATTCCAAAAGATCAAACCCACGTGCAACAATGTTTAGGTAACCAAGGAACAGAGACTAGATAGACCAGATTTAGGGTAAAATCAAATACTACTGTTCATAGATAAATACATAATAAGTAGTGATAAAATGATTCCTAATGATACTAAGCCATTCTTATAGATCAATGCCTTATTCAGCAATAATCAGAGAAGATTTCTCCTGCAGCAGATGGAAATGAATATAGAGACCCACAGCTCGGAACACATAACTCTAAAGGGAATGTCCCCATCGAAAACCTCCCATCAGAGCTCAGGAAAGCTTGCAGAAGAAGAGGCAGAAAGAGTGTAAGAGCCAGAGGGGATGGAGGACACCAAGTTCCTTTAAATCAACTATGCTAAGCTCATATGAGCTCAGAGACTGAACAAGCAAGCACAGGGCACCACAGCAAGCACAGGGATCTGCACCAGGTAAGCAGTGTATATATTCTAGCTTTCAGTTTAGTATTTTATGGGACTCCTGAGTGAGTAAAGAGGTGGGTCTCCATTGGAGCACTGGACTTAGCTCCCAAGGTCCAAATGAGGAGCAGAAGGAGGTAGAACATGAGCAAAGAAGTCAGGAACGTGAGGGGTGCGTCCACCCACTGAGACAGTGGGACTGATCTAATGGAAGCTCACCAAAACCAGATGGACTGGGACTGATGGAGCATGTGATCAAACTGGACTCTCTGAATGTGGCTGATGGTGGAGGCTGACTGAGAAGCCAAGGACAACGGCACTGGGTTTTGATTATACTGCATGGATGGGCTTTGTGGGAGCTTTGTATGTTTGGATGCTCACCTTTCTGGACCTGGGGGGAACGGGAGGACCTTGGACTTCCCATAGGGTAGGGAACCCTGACTTCTCTTTGGCCTGGAGAGGGAGGGGAAGGAAGGGTGGGGGGAGGGAGGGAAGTTGGAGGAGGTGGAAATTTTTAATAAAAATATTTAAAAAAAAAGATGTGGGTCTCTAATTCTTATGCTTGCCTTTGGACTCTTCCTTTTGTTGGGTTGCCTTGTCCAATTTTAATGCAATTTCTTATTTATCTTATATTTTATCTTGTTATGTTTTGTTGTTATCTATTACTAGCCTGTTTTTTTTTCCTAATGAGAGACAGAAAGGGATGGGAGAGGAAGTGGGAAGGAACTGGAAGAATTAGTAAGAGTAAATTTTAACCTAGATATACTGCACGAGAAAAGAATCTATTTCAATAAAAGGGAAAACAAATCAATAACCTAAGTCAAAAGACAATGTAAACACATGCGCATGCACGCACTCCTGCACACACACACACACACACACACACACACACACACACACACACGTAGTTGAGAGAATCTAGTTACTGAGAAGAGCTAGAATTATATTGCCTCATCAGAGGATGACCATACTATCTTGTTTCTTGGTTTCCTGTTCTCATTCAAGGCAAACTTTTAATGAAAATATTAAGGGGATAACCTCCATTTGAATTAAAAACTGGTAAATTATGAAGTTCCTTTATAGAAAGGCAGAATAATATTTACTATAAACGTAACTCTTTAAGTGAAGATCCACAATAAAGTTCACTTTGAGAATAGACTTATATAGTGCATTTATGTTTATTAATAGATTTTAAAAAATCACTGATATCACATAAGATAAAATAAACATGTAGTATGTGTTTTTAGAAAATTTCAAAATTTGTCCTTCAAAGACACCAAGAAGAATAAGAAAACATTAAACTCAGTGCAGGAGAAATACAAAATGTATAAAATTTTAGTTCTGAAATCTGATTTTTTTTTCTGGGCCAAAAATAATGCTTCACACTTACAAAATGTCAGAGAAAAATCCTCACTAAGCCTTGACTCATGAAGATGTCACAGCTATAGCTATTCACTTTTTTTCTAAGAACCTGTACCCATAAGGATTGCTGTTTCCAATTGAAAAATCAGAAATATAATTCATAAGACCCTGAAACACCACATATGCTGCTCAAAATATGAGTAAGCTAGAACATGGAATATGATGGAAATTTATTACCCTGTGTGATATGGTTATCACTTAGTCAATATCCTAACTATTATAATGAAACTGAAGAGTGTCCACCTCCCATTTACCTTTAGACCTGGGAGGCCATGGAGACAAATACTTAAATGTATTCTGGGTCCTCTAGATTGGAACGTTTGTGGCTGGTCTCTCATGTAAAATAGGTGTGTATTTTTTCGGCTATGTATTTTGTTAGGCTTTGCATTTTGTATTGGAGGACTCAAATGAATCCCAAAATTATAGTTGTTTTTAATATTAACAAAATAGATAAATTTTAGAGTCATCAAATGACAGCCAAATGAATAACTTAAGGAACAGAATATATTAAAAACTTCATAAAATAATTGTGGTTCTTCTGTGTTTTTTTCCCTACATACACTCTAAGAAAATCCAGAGTGGAATATCTGTCTGATCTATATTTTTTAACACTGAAAATAATAAGTTATAATCAGATATCATTAGGTTATGTTGAGAAAAAAGAAATAGTCATACAAAATATTCCTTTTTTCTCATGGAAAAGATTTACCACAATATTCACAGTGTTGTATAGTTATCCTTTTCATACACTGAAAAACTTTCTGTAAATATATCTCTTTCAGCCTTAGTATTTATAGTGCAAGTTTCTGATATGGGATTTCCCTCTGTGTGCTGTGATAACCATTAATGAATAAAGAAACTGTTTTGGAGCTATAGCAGGGCAAAACTTAGGTAGGTGGGGAAAACTAAACTGAATGCTGTGAGAAAGAAGAGTGGAGTCAGCGAGAAGCCATGTAGCCACACCAGAGAACAAATGCAGGAACGTTAGCTGGTAAGCAACAACCACATGGTTTTACAGAGGTTAATAGAAATGGGTTAAATTAATATGTAAGAGTCAGCCAATAAGAAGCTAGAGCTAATGGGCCAAGCAATGATTTAATTAATACAGTTTCTGTGTGATTATTCCGATTCTCGGCAGCTGAGACAAACAAGCAGTCTTTCTGCACAAGTTTCAACATAGATGGTCAGAGTTCAGTGCTTCCAAATGTACATATTACAAACAAAATTCTTTTTTGTTTGTATATATGTACTGTGTGTGCGTGTATGTGTGTTTGCACATGTACATGTGTGGAAGGCTAGAAGCTGACATTTCGTGTTTGCCCCATTTGACCTTCACCTCATTGTTTTCATGACAAAGGTTATTCATTGAACTTGTATCTTGCCCCTGAACTATATAAGCTCTTATCATTCCTTTTCTTGACCATCAGAACTGGATGATAGGACTCTATTGCTAAACATACACCTTTGCTACAAGATATAGAGAAGTCAAGTGGGAACTGATCTGGAAGCTTCCTTCCTACTTGCAGGTTTTTATAGTTACAAAAGGTACTGTATGGGCTGCTCCAAGATGAAAGTCATCAAGATCCTAGCCTACCGTGAATCCTGCAAACAACACAAATTTTGCCCAGCAAAATATATCTATTGGCACAATATTGACTATGATGGTGATAACCAATCACCTTATTATCAGGTCAAGCCACAGGAAGGCATTCATGTTGGGTACTGTATACCCACTCAAAACCCCATAGGAGAGGAGATCTTGGGTGCAGATGGGAACTTAGCTAAAGAGTCATGGTATTAAAATGCTTTCTAAATATTCATATTTATATGCATAGATAAATGCTATACCAAGATTCACCAGACAAGTTTCTCCTTGCAATGAACTGTGAAGAATGCAGAGGCTCATATGCTGAATAAGTAATGTCTAAATACCAAGCCCTAAACGAAACACTTCAAAGGTTCACTCCAAGGCACTGCAGAACTGGGGTGGAGAGAATATAAGAGAAGGAAAATAGGAACATCTTCAGAAAAAGAACAGAGTCATTGCAATCATGATCTCAAAGCAGGTTTAGTTGCCTTTTCTTGGGTCTGGGCCTGTTATCAGTCCATCAAAGATAGGAGATTCCCTGTGTCACACCTGACCCTGGTGAACTATTGATTAATAATGGAGAGAGGTAGTAACTGACTTCACTAGTGTATTCCAGGTAAGCTCAGAAGGCTCTGATGGACAGTTTAAAACCCAAGGCCACACAGACAGCCCTTGTTAAACTCGGTGGTTCATTAAAAAAAAATCAAAAGATTTCATGAATGTGAGGGGCAGTGGTGAGATAGTGATGAGAGAGAAGATGGTGGGGAAAGGGCAACTAGGATGCATTATATGAATGCATACCATTGTCAAAGAAGAAAATTAATTATAATAATTATAAGGTAAAGAAAGAGATAGAAAATATAGACATGTATAGGAAATAATTACAAGCATCAATAATCTGATTGCACAACAATAATCATCACTATTGCAATCTAAGGTACTATTTCAATGGGATACATTTTTTGTGTGTGTGTATGTGCTTGTATATGTGTGAACACAGTCCCAGGGGTAAATATCACGTATCTTCCTCAATCATTCTCCATCTTATTTTTTGAGACAATGTTTTCCACCAAAATTTGAGCTTGCTGATTGGCCTGGCCAGAAAGCTAAAGGGATCCTCCTGATTTTGACTCTCAAGCAGAGACTGACATATCAGGTTTATAACATGGGAGACCCTCCGGATTATGAGGTAAGCAGATTACCTAATAAACCATATTTTAGCTACCAGTGAGAAAATTACAGTACCAATTTGATTTTACCAAGTTTAACTTGTTACAAATCACTGAATTGCCTCTTCATCTTACTATTTGTATGTGCTCAAAAATGAGCAATTTCTACAGTATTATTTTTGAGTAAGTTAATATAATAATCAAGTAGCATTATGTTCCACAAGCTTGATATTATCAACTTTTAAGAAGTTATTAAAACTTGTTACAGCACAGATTTTGTTTGATGTAATCTTTTCAAGTAGGGAATTCTAATTTTGTATAGGGAGAAATTGACCATCATGCAGATACGACAAATTTTCTCTGAAAATATGGAAGTTAGCAATTGCTTCTGAAAAGATACAAAGTGGCGTATTTGGAACTAAAATGTTTAGACAAAAAAATGTGTATTACAACAAAGACAAATTGTTTTAGAAAGTATCCTCTTTTTCTGTATTTTCATTCTTGCTATATTTGCTATAATACTACAAAAGTAATATGCACAATTAAATGTGAGATATGCTTACAAAGTTAAAGTGCTATAAACACCCCAATGCATATTTCTCAGGAGTCTAATCCAATTCTGTTTGAGGAGTTATCTTCTATGAACTCGGTTATGTAGAATTACATCATATCCCATGGCTCAGATTATCTACAATTCATAAAATACTTTAAAAACTGTTATGAAGTAGGTTCTGTTAAATATTCATAAAACGCCTTCTTCACTTTGGTTTAGTACAGAAACACACAATATATCAATCTGTGTTCCATGAAGACAGTTGCTTCAATATAGTAAATTGGGTAAATAGAGGAAGTGTGCTGTGTATAATTTATTTACATTTATGAAGACCTCACACAAATGATACCGCACAAGAGGCTCATAGTGAGGTTCGGGGAATTGGTGGCTGAGAAAGGTCTAGAAGTCTGGAAGGTCTATTGTTAATCAATAGTATTACTTATGTACTAACAGAGAACAACGGTTCCACAGGGACAAGTATTGCGGTTTGAGACAAATATCATTTGATGCCAGTACTTAAAATTGAGAAGGGATAAAATCTTACAAAATAAAATATTTTAAGAATATATAAAGAATGCTAAAGTTTAAAATGGTAGTCTCTATAGAATAAAAAAATGAATGTAAGTCTGAAAGATGAAAATAGTCTCCTTTAATAAATGCCAACATTTCCTGCTAGCTCCCCTTTGGCAGACACATTAACTTTGTGTTGCCACAAAGACCTCTCCTACTTTGAACTGGAGAAGCTATTTAATGAAAGGAGAGATTAAGAAAGCAAAGATTTTACTCTACATTAATCTTATTTCTATGCAACATCACCTTTTATTTTGAAAAAGCTATATTTTGTTTAATTAGGAATATATAATAGTGTTTAACAGTAAGTAAGATTACAATTATGAAAAATAAGAAACATTATATAAATAAGAAATATACATTTCAGTTGAACTCAAAAGTATTGTCATTTTGTAAGGACTTATCACCACTAATAACAATACTGTGTGGGTTCATGTACAGGCACTTTTCTAGACAGTGTAGTTAGTTCTAAAGTAAAAGATAAAAAAATAAAATATTGGAAATACATTATAAAATTACAAGTAACAAGGGATTAAATAATTGTAAATAATAATTATGTGGAAATAATGGTTATTTCAAAGGAAGGTACATATGCAACAGGTAATTTGCATGTTTTACTACTTTTGCTAAAAGATCAAAAATTGATTAGATATATTAGTTAATGTAAAGTACAAATATTTCATTGCCATTTGTTTTATTTTTTTCTTACATCTAACTAAATAAAGCAATCTCTTTGAAAGTATGTGAACTGAGTTTTCCAGTATTATAGTTAATAATAACAAGCATAATGTATAAAAATTGATACTACAAAGATTTGCAGTTTTATTGGTTTAAATTGTAAGGAAAGAATATAGTCAAAAGAGTGTAGCTTAAAAACAAAAAATATTTACAAACACTGTCTAAATGAGCAAAATAAAATAAATTTAAATATAAAATAAAACAAATGATAAGTTATATCACAAGAAAGGAAAAGTAGGATACATTTTATAAAGTAAATTGAAACAATAAAATTAGTACCAAAATACATCAATTGTTTGAATTCCTAGTGATATGTCACAAGTGTTTCAAAGGACTCTAGGATCATTAAAACCCATTCACAGTTTTGCAAAAGTGACTTCCTCAAAGAGCACATGTCATTTTACATGAGACAGGGATTGACTATGAGAAATTCAGTTTTCTAATTATATAGAATAATTTATTGAGTTTATAAATTTAGTGGGGCACTAAGAAATTTTATAACTATTCTTATTTAGAATTTTTCTTAATAAATTATAAATCTAAATTGTTTTCTAATAATGCAATGGTTATTTAACAATGAGAAAACAATTACTTTAAGTTATTTCTTCTCATTTTCCAAATCATCACATCTTATTTTTAAGGGATAGGCCAATGTACTTAAATTCTAATGCCTAGTGAAAACTTTCTGGTACAAAGCAAGTGTGGAATAAATGTGCAATAAATTGATTTGAATTAAAAATACATGGCAAGAAAAATTCCATGTTTTTCAGTTAGAGTTTCACAATATTTATCAATACTTGGTATATAAACTTGAAAGCAATTCTAATACTCAAATAAAATAGAATTTTCATTTACTTTATCAACATAACAAAGCATATTTATTTTAATCTTTACTATGAAAAATGATAGAGGCATTACTACACATATAATCAAGAAGTATGCTTCTTATCACAATGATCACTTAAATGATTGAGAAATTCTAATTAATAAAGCTGGATTTTACATATAACTAAGACAAAAGGCTAAACTATTATTGTTGACTGATAAGCTAATTGCCTTGAAAATTCAAAATAATTTCAAGGGAATTATTAACAGCTAGGTAAAAAGAACTAATTTTAATTATTAAAAAGAGAAGACATGGGTTTTCTACTGAAATTTTGGAAAACAGAATTCAAACAATCCCATCATGACAAGAATATGATACATCTACACTGATGAATTTGGGAATGCAGACAAATAAGACGACAAGACTGACTTGTGAACAAAACAATTCATGATGAAAATACTGTATAGTTCTGAATATGAATGTTAAATATTGCAACGACACTAATATAGGTATAATAAGATTTTATTGTGACCTTTTATGAACTTAGTGAAGAAAAAAATTATGAATAATATGTAGGTGAAAATATCAAAAATAACTTTGAACAGAGGAAAACAGCTAAAGGGGTTGCATCCATTCCTGTAATGCTAGTACTTGGGAGACACCGAGATCAGGGTTTAAATGCCATCATTACTGACATGGCAAGTTCAAATACAGACTGGACTATATAAGACTCTGTCACAAACAAGCAGAGAGTGATAAAGGGACATGAGGGAAGAAGAGAGAAGAAAATTAGACAGAACAATGAAGGCTTTGACCTAATAAATGAATAAACTGTGAAGGTGTAAGGAACAACACAGAAAAAGTGAGAGGACCAAAGAAAGACTGTCAATCTAATGTGGCTGTCATCTTATGCAGCAATGCTATGACGTGTGTGAGTGGTGGTGATGGGTTGGGAAGACTAATAATATTCAGCCAAGGACACATAAGATACTCAATTCATGTCATGGTAAAGTGGCTTTAAAGAAATAAAAAATAAACCAGAGCTATCATAATAGCTAAAACATCAATATAAAAATGTAGACTAGTTACTCAATTTCAAGCTATTGGACAATATAACAACAAAGGACAGTATAAAAACAGAATTGCCCATATAAATGCTTAATTTTCTCACAACAACAATAGCAAAGACAATGATGTAGCAAAGGAAAACATTTTTGAACAATATTTGACAAAATTAAAAACATTTAAAGAATTTTACAAATCAGTATGATGACAAGAGCAAAGGACAAGAGCAAACACTTTATTAAAAGAAAGAAACAATGGCAAAGAAGTATAGGAAAATCATGCTAGTTCTGTGTTAATCAAATTGATGTGAATCAAAACAAAAGAAACCTGGTTTTCCTTGCCAAATTGATAAATAGTTATGATACTCTTCAAAACAGATGAGAAAATTATTGAGAAATCTCCTTTCACATCCAATTTGGAGAATGGTATCCAAAGAACCTCAAGTGCACATTCTCTAACCCAGAAATTCACCCCTAAGGGAAGATGGATCCTCAGAGTAGAAGAAATCATGGTAAAAAAAAATCACGGTAGTGCCAAATATGGAGGAGTTGATTGAAAACTGTTAGCACACAAGGCACAATAATTTGAAGGTATCTCATAACTGTCATCTAATTACTGATGATAAGAAAGTACAATACATACCATATCACCCAATTTTTATTTAAAAACTCACATGCAAACACATATACTTTGAAGTGGTGCATGTGTTAGAAGGAGGTAGGGAAAAATCCTAGAGTCACACCTTGCTGATGGTGAAAATAGATTTAAGATTTAGTTGCTTTATAATGTGTTTGCTTTCAAATTCTTTTTAAGGAGCATATTTTACTTCGATAGCTTGTATTTTTTAAAAAGAAGTGATATGAAAATGGATTTATATATGTTCAGACTCCACTCAAGGCAAAACAGCAAATATTAGGAAAAATCATTTGTTTTGTATGTTTCTAATTATTATAAAGCTACTTCATCTGGGATTTTCCAATAAGATGCTTCTATTGACCTTACTTTCTTAGTTTTTCTTTTTCTAAAGAACACAGTACTCAGTCCAAATTGAAAGCCAAAGAAAATAAAATCAGTCTTAAGTGTCACACTGGACCATAGAATGTGGACATTTTAGTACTCTGAATCCCCTTCCTCAGTCTACTTATAAGTAAGATTATTGATATTGGTAACAAGTTTGAGAATGTACAATCTAAAATATTTACTTTGTCCATTTAACCAATACCAAGAGTTGTCTCCAACCAACTTTACCAACACAGAGAATAGTATTTTTTGTTTTGTATAGTTTTTTTTTTTGCCCAGAACACCAATGTATCTAGTATTTTCAAAGTAACAATGGGTAGTATGTGAAATTTTTGTCAATGTTTAAAATTAGCTGCCAAAGTCAAGACATGCAATAACCTTCTAAGTTTGTTGGCTCTATATTGTGTTTGAAGGCACACCCCCTCCAAACGTCTGCACTCACCATCTGCTACAGATCCGCAAAATAATGCTCTCAAGTCTGGTGTTGCTTGGCATGGGCATAGATTGTCAATGTCCAATTCCATCCAGACATGTGCACCATATCAGGAACCTTATGACACAGTCCTCAACATCAAAGCAGCACTTTCAGGCGCCACTGCACATCAATCAACTACATGTGACACTCAAGCTGATAGACAGAATCTAAGCCAATCCTAGATACCTACTGTGTCTAGATCTCTCCAGTGTGCCTGCAGCTCACCTTCCATTAATATGATAGCTTTGGCTTAGGCTTTCATGCCAAAAGAAGTCCATGGAGTCACTCTGGCAAGAAGAAGGGTCTATATCAATGTCAACAACAACTTTCTTTCTGTCGACCCTACCATCTGTCCCCCTGCTCCCCACCTACTTTACTTTATGTGGACCTTGATGAATGGGATTTACATAGTCCAAGATTCTAGTTTAGCCAGCCTTTGCAGATGGGGTCAACATGACTGCCCTCTGGGCCAAACTCCCCAAATGACATAAATGATGAGGCTCCTAGAGAACATCTTTCTGCAAATTTGATACTATAAAAAAATCAATCCAACAAGATTTTTAAATTTTGAGTTTATGAAAATAATAATAATACTCAATGCCTAGTGAAGTTGATTTTTTAATTCTTAGAAAATCTGATTGATAAAGTGTAGATAAATTCTACTTCGACATTAAATGTAAGCGAAATAAAATTGATGGATCAAAGTAAACATTAGGTTGTTTTCAATATTTCAGTGTAGGCTTGAAAGAAAGATGCTAGAAATTATAAAAAAAAGTAACAGCAACACAGGAGTAGAAAATGCCAAGGTGAATCAGATGCAAGAACACTAGAAGGCATTGTATATGTCAAGTGGAAAACAACATCTATACCTTTTATCTAGAACTGCAGAGCACTTATAGTATTCAAGGAGAGCACGAATATTTAATAGAATGGTAAGTAACAGGAATGAATAACTTCTGAAAAAGTCACATTTTTATGTTAGGAAAATATATGGAATGGACTAAATCAATATTTCCTTAAGTGTAGAGAATAAAATTATTGTGTTTAACTGAATTTTAAAAAGTTTCAACTAGGTAATTAAAAATGCACTCATGACTGAGCCTAATGTCAGGTGAAACAACAGAGACTCTGAGAAAATGTACTAGTTCTAACCCTCATCAATATAATATGACAAAGTCATAAGCCTTTATTTTTCCTTCAAGGAAAACTAAATGTCCACATGGTCTCCAGGCTCAACCAAAATAAAGAAACATAAAACAAATTCCCTACCCAAATCCAAAGTACAACATCTGAAACTTTAGGCAAATTATGTAAGAAATAATTAAAGGGCAAATCCTCACCGCAATCAAGAAAATAAATATGAACATATTTTCAAAACTATAAGCTTATATACAAAACTATTGAAAGTATCTACTATTGTATTTTACACATGGTACACACTTATTAAATGTTTGTAGAACTGACCAGAATTTAAATAAAAAGAATATTACAATGATATTTCAGTAAATATATTTCAGATCCTTTCAAAATTATTGGAGAATTATCCCATCAGAATGATTTAATAGTTTTATCAGTTGTCTTTGAGTTTATAAATCAAGATAAACTCTTATTGTATCTAAGAAAAATAATGTGGAATTCTCTTTGAAGTACTCACAGTGGAATAAAAAGATATTTCAAATTCCAAGTATCTCTAAATTTTTCTAGCATTCTTTGGTCAACTAAAATAATGCCATAGAAATTCTACAGAAAAACTGTAAAATGTCCTGGCCTAATCACATGGCTGATCTCTTAGAGTTTGCCTGAAATATGCTTCCATCGCATTTTCTATGGGAATTCTCCCACTGATTAACACAGAGAATGAGAATTTGGCCTGTTCTCTATAAGCACCATTGAAATGTGGCCACCTGAGGCATGTAGGGAGGGCATCCAGCTGGCACACCACATGTTGCCCTGGAGTAGTGTACAATGAGACAGAGATTTTGGCTAAGAATACCTGGGCAATCTCTACAAAGGTCCTGATTATGAAAAGGATTTCACCATTATCATTGTCTCATGAGTACAATATGAGCCAAAGAAACTTTTCTTTCTATGTTTATATATTATCAAGAAAAAAAAGTTCTCTTAGAAAAACCAAAGAACTCTATGAAAGGGGAAAATTTGGCCCACTGATACTAGAGTTTGAGTGTTAACCATGTCACTGGATAAATCTTCTGAGAACTCCACAAACTTTAGAAACTGATGCTAAGTTACATTATAGACTTGAACATAAACTAAAAAGTACAAAATGCCATGAATACCATGAAAATGTATGTCATCTGTACATGTTTTATATTTTATATTATAGCACAATTATACAATTTAATATTCATATACTAAACATATAAGAAGTCTGTTGTCTTTATTTTTATACAATTTATGAGAAAGAAAATCCATGCACTTGAACTGTAATTACAGTGAAACACTTTTGTCAATTTTGAGTCTTTTTCAAAACACCATACGTGATTAGAACACATAATGCACTAGTATTTTTGCCAATTTTTGTTTTTAAACTAAAGCTGTTTTTGAATTACACAAGCAAAGCACAAAATCAGAATTTCAAAACTAGCAAACATATTTAAGGGTAAATTGTAAAATAAACCCACTTGATTCTTTGTTTGACTAACTTGGAGAGTCAGGAGCATTTTTGAGATTCCACTGGAGCAAGTAGAGTAGCTAGGAAACGATCCTTTGGGTGAGGAGGAAGCATATATATTGTTTTCAATAAGTTATGTGAGAGTTTTCACACGCCAACTGAGTGGCTCTGCTGATATTTACAATTTAAGTATACATCGTAAGGAATGCACGTGTCCCCAACTGCTAAGGAACAATTACAGCTGAGTTTTACATTTGTGTTTATATGTTATTTTGCATATAGACTCCAAAAACCAATGAAGAGAAAATTTGATAGAAAACACATCCTGGAATTGAAAGACAGATCCCATCTATCAATATAACTAGTTTATACTATTTTGAAGACAGGGTCTGACAGTAAGTGAAACAAACAAACATAATGGCTTAAATATGCTACTTCAGCCACTAGAGTTGTCTGCCATTCAAAAAGGCTTTTTCTTTGTATCATTAATTCAATGTCACATGAACATGAATTCAGACTTTCCAATGAATTTTGATGATGACAATTTATTTGCATAAAGAAAAATACTTAATACTTTTAATTTGCTATCTGTTTAGTCTATTTGAACTTGCTTAAAACACTGTAATTGTACACTTAATTTACATTTTTCCCTAAAAGCTTAAGTAAATTACAAGGATCACAGTGTCCCTAGGATTAATGAGTCCCAATTTATATCAGAGAAAAGAGAAGCCCCGAGACCTAGAAGTACTGGCAAAGACCACACTGCACGTCCAGCAGTGTACTCAGTGCAGTTACTTGAATTCTAGTAAAAATCACTAAAAATTACCACTTTGTTTTTTATTAAATTATCATTTTACTTCATTCAAATATTTGGCAGGATAGATTTTTAGCATAAGTAGCAAAATAATTTTTCATTAGTTGAATTAGACTTTGTAATTTGTAACCAATAGGATTTGGCTTACATCATGACTTTTTCTTAGGCATTTTAGAATCTTAATTTTCTAATGGTAACATAAGCTGTAAGAGCCTGGGAAATGCTAATATTTAATTTATTCCTTCCTCTAGCTTGCAATAATCCAGAATGCCAAAGACTAGCACTGTTGGCTAATGATCATCCCATCTAAATATTGATGCTTCTAAAACTTGTATTTTGAGATTTTCTTCATTTAGAATTGCAGGAGGAAAGTCACCTCTCTTTGATACACACTGCATGGAATAGGGAAAGGAGCAGCCCTACACAATACGTATGTAGGGAATGGTTTTCCACCTCTGCATGCTGCAGAAAATCCCACTGAGTTAAGTAGGGTTCTACCAAGGCCACTTAAACATATTAGCCTATTATGCTCCACATTTCTTTATTGTTCTCAAAAAGCTAATGAAATGTTCCACTGTAATGTTTATGCTGGAGTACTTTTAAAGGCATTTTAGAAGTGATGTTTCTCTCAGAACTCCAGAAGGGGTTTCCACTTCCTAAAAATATTTAGTAGACCATGCAGAGACCATGCAGCCTCATTATTAAAACTGTTTAGACTTACAGCTAAAGAAGAAAATGATTTAACAGTACTCACTTATGGGTTTCAATGTGGTCTTTTACATCATTGCAAGTTGGAAGAAAATAGAAAGCTAGCCAGGCAGACATGCTGCACTGTGCTGTTAAATGGGAAGTTCTAATGCAGTGTGAGTAGTTCATGTTTAGCTAATACAGTGTTGGTCAATCTTTTGGGTCAGAACTCCTGTAAAACTGAACAGCTGTTCTCTAGAGTCAACTATTTTTAGCAAAAGAAAGAGGCTTACTCGTGAAAGTCAAGTTATAAATCATATACTTCCATTTTCCTTCTCTTGTGAAGTATTGACTTATTCATCTAAAAAATGCCAGCCTCCTTGATAGCCATGATCACTTCCAACTCCAAAATTTGCTGGCCTTATGATTCTTAAAATAAACAAAAATAACCAGGCTGTGTTTAAAGAATAGTGTAGCAGGCAAAGAAATGGAAATAAAATCCACTACATTAGATACTTTTAAAATTATAATTGAAATTAAGACACTCGACTTAATTTGTCATAAATATCCATCTCATCTCATCCCAAACCTTAACAATAATAAAAGGCATTTTTTAACTAAAGTTAAAGCCAAGATTAAGAACATGGTATTGAACTAAAACATGACTGAAACATATACTTCTGCTGAGCTGATAGGGAATTTGTCTTGTCAAAATACCATTTCTTATAGAGAAATTCTCAAGTATAAATACGTAGAAATTCAGTTATTTTCCAGGAAAAAAAATACATGTGAAATAGCTTGGTTATTTTCCAGAAATCAGATAATACATCTAAAAGTCTTATTTAATGGAGTTACTGCTATGACTTCTATTGGATACTCACAAGAATACCCTGTTTTCATTAAAATTTAGATGCCACTATTCAATACTGATACTGAATTTAATGAGCACTAACAATGTTCAACATTATTTTATATGATAATAAAATAGTTCTGTGAGCACCAAGAGGTAAAGACATTGGAACATAGACAAATGTGAAGGGAGATTCACAGGAATGATTACTAGTAAAGCTAGAATATTATCTGACTGAAGGGTAAGTCAGAAGGTAAACAGTGTGGCACAGTGTTTAAAGAATAAACGGGACTCATTAAATAACAATTAATTCATCTTCTGCCTGGAAGTAACCCAGATAGCAACTTACTCCTTTATATGACAGAGTGCAGACAGAGTAAGAGAAGTATTCGTAAGATACACACTTTGACTCTAACATGAAGAACTGTCCACAATCGGTGAGAATGAGCTTATGCAATCAGATTACATATGCTTTAACACTGAGGCTATTGGAGCATAGGAGCACTGGGATGAGCACAAGGAGTCTCTGGTGTGCCCTAATGCTTTCATTACGCACTTGTATCATCTTGTCAAGTGGTTTAAAATTTAGGTACACCAGGGCTTTTCCTCTGTCTGAAGTGGAGAGGTTTAAATCTTTAAGTCCCCTTCCAACTGCTGCACTTTGTCAGCTTGTTTATAAAATCAAGTAATGATTAACCTTGTTTCAATTGTTATGTATAGTTATTAATCTATGTGAATGATATACTGACAGCTTAAATACTTCCGTTAAGACAGAAACCCTTTATAATCACCTTTCTAAAATACAGAAACACATATGTAAAACACTTAATGATTTCCTACATATTCAAACTATTTAATTATTTAATTGTTGATCAATGTGCGACAATTGTACACATTTATAAAGTTCAATTGAATATATGCATACAGTGTACACTGGTCAAATCTAGAGTTCCTTTATCTACCCATTCACAACCCTATAAACCCACAGAGATCACCTAAATATCCCTGACCATTTTCCTAATATTGGAAATATAAAAATGTCCCTGGATGTACTACAAAGAACCCAAAAGTTCAAATGAGTTACAGACTTGTACTGCTTATATTTCTTTAGTTTTGAAAACTGTTTTAACAGATACTAGAGTTGTTGGTCATAGACTGGTACTGTATGAGTGGAAACAAACAAAGCCATGAGAACAATGAATAGCAGATCCTAGGAGTTAAGTATTTTTATCACTACATGTACTTTCCAAGCACACTACCTCTGTGATCTTCAAATTGCTAAGGCCAGATAATAGGAATCCAGTGTTTACATATGGAAAATCAAAAGTCATTTGAAGGGGACGGTGAGGTCAAGAGAAAGCCCCCTTAGGCCTGTGATAATAGGAATCCAGTGTTAAATATGGAAAACCAAAGGTCATTGGGAAGGGACAGCGAGGTCAGGAGAAAGCCCCCTCAGGTCTATTACAGAAGCTTCACTAGAGGGTGCTCTTGGGCTTTCATGAGTTATCTACTCTCCAGAAATAAAACTAGGTATTTTTTAGAAAATACATTCTGCCCTAGCATTAGTTGGACTCCATTAGGGAATCCCATATCTTCTGTTTCAATACAGAGGTAAATAATTTTTAAAAATTTCTTTGTAATCATCTTATTCTGTGGGTTGTACAAATAGATTTCAGAAACATAAGAGCCATGAGATATTAAGGGATGTCTACAGATTGATACCCCAATAAGATCAAATATATACTCCATATTTCTTGACGCTTCTTTATATATAGGTCATATGTTTTAATATGATATCATAAAATTTAAAATATACTTCTTACACTATAATTTCTCTATAAATGTGGTTTTGCATTTTTGACTTTTAAGAATTCTATTATCCTCTATCACTAATGATAGCTGCTTTCAATAGGCTAAATCATTTCCTAACATATATTAAGAAAACCAAAATGGTTTTGTTACTACACAATTTATTTTTAATATTTGTTCCATTGGAAGGGTGAAAGGATTTGTCTTTATTTATTAAAATTAGAATGTCATACCCAAGAGTATATTTTTGTTTTGGAGAACTGAAACAAATAAATGAGTAAACTGTTTCTTCATCTTTGTAATACAAAGATTTTTATGCTTTGAGTATGGTCACTATGGCCATGGTAATTGTGTCACACTTATTGTCAGATATGGTGGCTTTCACATCTTTAGGCCTGGCAGTTTAAATCTCAAAATGATTTGGAAAAACTAAGCTTTCTCAGAATTTCCAATTTGGCTAAACTTATAGTTTTATTACCACTTAGCTGACCTGAGTTAAGTTCATGAGCTTCTTTAAAATCTGCTTGAATTTTTTTGACAAATAAAAAAAAAATCAAGGCTTATATAGTAGCCTTTTATAATTTATAATTCCTGAATCTGCATGAAATATCTTAAATTCTCAATTTGATACCAGATACATCTGTCATGTATGACTTACAGTTCCACTCAACATCCTGAGTGGGTGGAGAAAGTATGAAAAGTTCAGAAAGTTTGAATTGCTCTCCAAGCTCTTATAAAATAGTCATTTGAGTTTTTAAGGACCTGGCATTGAGAAGTACCACATAGTTTATGTTCATGAATTTGATGCATGGTATTGTTCCATTCATCATGCAGACAACAGAGCTGCAGGCATATATTTAAAGTGTACTTCATCCAAGTTAGGTATGAATAAGCTTAAATCGCTCTATGAAGAATTGGCAAAATTCCCATGGATACTGTGGAAATAAAAAGAATCAATGAAAAGATGTAATTATTTTAGTCCTAGATATAATTAATTTCTGGGAAAGGTCATTTTATCTCAAATACATCCAAGTGTCTCCAAACAGAGGTCAATGTTTGCTGGCTAATGGTAGAAAAGACTCATTTGGTTTGAGTTTGCCCACTTCGATATTCAGCTCTACGTCGTGGTTAAATAAAATGTTTTATAAATCTGCACATCTACAAAAAAGGGATCAAGCTGAGGCAGAGTGACAAGCATTGTTGATTGGGATAAGAAAACCTCTTAACTAGTCATAAGTGTTCTTTCTATGATTCTTTTCTTCTTTTTATTGGACAGAAAGAAACAGTTCACCTTATTTTATGAATCAGATTAGTAAAGTTTTTTAGTTAAAAGTTACATATGAGATGTAAATCCAATGTAATTAATATACAATAGGAAGCAAGCACACAGGAAGAGTGAATGACACCTTCTCGGTATCTGTACTGCTACATATCAGTAGTATATAGTTGAGTTCCCAGTTCATAGCGCCCACTGCCTTTTCTACCACACAGCTTCCCACGCTACTCGTCCTTTCATAGGGATTTGTGTGGCATGTCACAATTTCATGTTGAGTTCCAGTGAAATTTCAGAAAAAGGAGGTATGGCTAATTGTTTTTCTGTAACTTCAGTCCAGGCAACAGTCCTAGGCTTCAGGGATCCTCATGACAGTCTAGGTCTACTGACCTACATGAGGATGCATGCTCATTAAAAATGGATGCCTCACAAAATATAATTAATGCTCTTCCTGACAACAGGGGCCTTGTGAGCCTCTGCAGTTACTGCCCTATGCCATCTTGAATCCAAGAGGCACCTAGTATTTCTCTGAAAGTCTTCCCAGCATGAAAGGACTGCTTACCTTGTCGGAACAAGAGTGCAGGTGTACGCTCTGCTTTAAGAAGACACACTAAGCCAAACTGAACTTACAGAACAGATAAATTAGGAGATGATTATTCGCATTATAAAAGGATACACCACAGGATGCTTTTAAATCATAAGCTGCTCTACTGCATTTTAAATAAGTTGATTTACAAAGCTTCCTTTATAAGCACTCTTCACAATTCAGAGTTCAAGGCCCCTTATCCAAAAGCAGTGAGAGATTGATAGGTATAAAGCCCTACTTATTATTACCTGCTAGGCCATGCTTTCTTTTCCATATAAGAGAGTAATTGGAATTATAGTCCATATTTGAAAAATAAATCAAATTTACATTCCTAAAATGTTCAGTCTTACTATGTGCCTGGTAGAGTGCTAAGCTTTTGCAGACTGATATTACGTATTCCTCCTCACCCTGAACCTAGATTAGTACAATTATCCTAATTAGAGATGAAAAACTTGGAATTCAGACAAGGATCAGGTAACTTAACTAAATACGTGATACTATTAAAGGACAGTGTGAAGATTCAAAGTCTGAACTATCTGCAGCTCTGGTCCTTAAATGCTTTATAATATAGCTTCAGAATAAATTTAATGATGCTCTTTAACTCTGGCCAATGAACTACCTCAGAGTACCAATCCTGTCCCTAGCATTAGTGTCACTCAAGCAGCCTGACACAATGAAGGCTGTCTACCTGATACACCGTGCTGCAGTACTCAGCCATGACTGTGTCCTTTCAATCCCACCCTTCAGATCTAACATTGCTCACACTCACTGAGAGCAAGCAATGTTTCACTTCACCACAGTTAACCATATCTCTGTCACGGTTCCTTCCTTTCTGTGTAGACATCCAGTTATCCCAACTTTGTTTTTTTAAATAATGGGTTTTCCTTCAATTCTTGTGAATTTTGCTTTTTTTTTTTTGATTTGTTTGTTTTGAGCACAGAGAATTTATCCATGTTATTTCCAAGTGGTTACATAATAAACACTTACAAAGCTGCATAGCACAGAGTGTGAAGTCTAGAACCCTTTGCCCTGGGTTCGAAACCAGGCTCTACCGTTTACTGATTCTGCTTCCTTCCATTATTTTCCCAGTCACTGTGTTTTAGCTCTATCTGAAAACTCTGATATAAACATAGTATCGAGTTTGTAAAGGCCTTAATATCTAAAAGAGAGACTACAGTGAATAATTAGGGAAATGCTACATGAATGTTTGTCATTGATGTTACCAGAGTGGCTAAATGCTTAGCTAAGAAAGAATGGCCTAAATCATTGTACAAGAGTGACCGTAATGTTTAAAATGAATGACTCAAACTCCATAGTGAATGGCATTTTATACTGGAACTAGACACTTGTTTCTAGTTCCATATTTTCTACAGTCCGTGGCAGAAAGATTCCTGGCTACTAAATTTATATACTCTTATCTATTCAGCAAAGGAAGGGCCTATGTCTCTCCTGCGAGAATGAAATGATTCTAGAATTCTATGATCCTACTCCCCTAGGCAGGTCCTGTTCAAAGTTCATTGCTAATTATGTGTGAAGACTGTTATTAATTACCAACTTTTTATGTGAAATTTAATATCAAATCTGTTGAGGTTTCACACAGATTAACTGCATTACTTCCATTAAAGAGAATAAGCCTCTGAGAGTCTATAGATGGGTCTCCTGAAAAACAAAAGCCACTGTGGTTTTATGAAGGGAAATTTACCACTACATCTGTGATAGTAACCCAAAGTTCTATTCCAACTAATCCACAGAATCTGTCCCTCTGTCACATCTGGCCTAATTATGTCACCATGCTAAACTCACTACAGGTTACAAGTCAAGAGGTTTCTCCAGAACCCTCTACAACATTACAGTATATTGATTGCCATTGTTCTATTTCTGAAGGTACCATATATACTCTCTGGTTGCATATAGAAATCAATCTATAATTGGGGAACTTTCTTCTTATTGGATAATATTCTTATTTCTAGTAAATATTATGCATAGTGGTAGTAGAGAAATAGGTTTTACTTAACACTCTACCCTGAATTCTGTAATACCGATCTGTCAGACAAGATGTGGCCGATATAATAGCTGCACCATTGCTACAGGAGTAACCATCCACCTTCTAAAAAAATCCCACAGCAGAAAATTTTTTCCTGGTCTGTAGTAAGCATAGGAAAGCTTATGTTGGGTAAGTTATACGGTATTGTTGTCTTCTAAGTGATTTTTTTTATCAAACTACATTCTTAATTAATATTTATGGTTTGGTTTGTAGATTTGTGATGCTCTCCAGTTTGATTGGAGAACATTTATGTTTTTTGCATTGTAGAGCAGTTTATACTGGGACTTCCAAGTAAACAAAGTGCTAATAATGAGTGACTGTGAGTGCTTATCCCAAATGGGACAAGTGGTGGCACGCACCTTTAATCCCTGCACTCGGGAGGCAGAGGAGGGTGGATCTCTGTGAGTTCAAGGCCAGCCTGGTCTACAAGAGCTAGTTCCAGGACTGTTAGGACTGTCACACAGAGGAAGCCTGTCTCAAATAAAATAAAATAAGATAAAACAAAAATAAAAAATAAAAACACCAATCAACCAATGAACCAACCAATCCAAACAACCAACTTAAATGGGAAATGTGTACCATGTAACTGCCTCCTACCCCTAGGTTCAGAAAACACCAGAGAGGAAGCGCAAGAAAGAATGCCATGGTAGAGATGAGAAGGAGTGTTTTAAATGCTGTCTTCTGGATATAACATTGTCATTATACCCATGAACAACACAGCAACTGTAGTAGCTGCACAATGTTGAGCCAGTCAAAATTACTGCATTAAGGACAGAGGAGCTAACAGGTTCTCATTCTTAGATAAGGAGCTGACAACTACTAAGGAAGGCAGTTGCTTTCCTTTGAGAAATGGCTACTGGTAGGTTGCCCGTGCATTAGCTGGCAACCTCACATCCATGCAGTAATAATTGAACTCAATTGGCTATTAAAAATAAACATTAAAAAGACTACATAAAGTATGGAAGGGATTACACTGTGTGAGTGCAAGAGTGGATGAAAGAGTTGGAGAGTGGGAGTGGGGTATGGATGTGATCAAAATACACTGCACACATATATAAAGATATATTTGAGATATATTTCTCTCTATATATTTATATATATTTATATATTTATATATATTTATATATATTTATAGAGAGAGACTCTAAGATGGAAAAGATTATATATACAACACACACACATATACATATCTTAAAGATTAAAAAGGTTATATATACAAAATGTTTTAAAGATTAAAAACACTTCAACAATTTAACAAATGCATCTAGTTTGAGCTGTCTTTCTTATCAAATTCATCTTACTTTTAATTCGCATCATATTTTGGTAATATATGCATATATATTTTTATTTTAATGAAAAAATTAATTTTGCTATGGCTGAATGTGCCACTGTTTCCCATGTGACTTATTATTCACTGAAAGATCTTCAGTCATGTGACTGATATCAATACCAAGACTGTTATCACTAAATATATCACAATTTATTCAAAAAAGTAAATTTATAATAAGTTAAGGAGATACCATCCCAAATTCACTAATTACAATTCTCTGACATCTTCTAAACAAGCACTGGACATTATTCTATAATAAAATGACAACTCTATGTTCGTTTAGTCTATAAATGGTATCATTTCTAAAATTCTACATATTCAAAGACAACATTAAAAGAGAATTGTGTTTGCATATGCATGTATGTATATGTGTGTATATATATCTACATGTGAACATGAATGTGTGTATGCGTGTACTTCTACCCGTGAGTATGTATATGTATGTGTACATATTTCTACCTGTGGGGATAATTGCGTGTGTATGTGTGTATTTCAACCTCTGAGGATGTGTGTGTGTCTGTTTCTACCTATAAAAATGCATGTGTGTGTGAAAATATGTGAGGATGTCAGAGTACAGACAACACTGGGTGTTGTTCCTTACGTGCTATCCACCATTTTTTGAGAGCCTAGGTTTTTCATTGACTTGAAATTCTCCAAGTGGGCTGCTTATGTCCCCACATAAAATCTGACAATATTTTAGTTCAATATTCTGTTTTACGGTTGACTTGCAGACTTAGAGTGAACAGGCAAAGATGATTATGATCATTCTAGAATATGCACAATTTCCTAACTATAAGAAGGCCTCCGAATGATGTTTAGTTCTCACTCTAGCCTTTGCATTATAAGGAGCAGCCTGAAGCAAACATAAAGCCCAGATTTTAGCATATAGAGCTTGTCTGGCAAAAAAACAGGCAGGCTTTCAGCAGACCTTTTTCTCTCTGCTCCACAGACCCAATGTCCTAGTCTCGACCCCAGGGCAGGAACAACACCAGCTGCAGTCTTCCTTCTTGTCTGCCCACATCTAATGTGGATCCTAGCAGGCACCACATGCTAACCCAAGGTCTGCTCCTCCCAGGGCAGCAAGTAGGCTGAAGGCAGACCCACATCTCTCCTATTGCTCCTGAGATCTAATCCACTTCCACCCCCAGTCTCACCCCTATCTCTGTAGCAGAAAACCTGCTATGGTCTCTCTTTCCTGTTTGACCCCATCCCCAATGGATCACAAACCTTCCATCCCCCAACTCATCCCAGTACCCCAGCCTCCAACACTAGCAGGCATTAGTTGTGCACACACCAGTTGAACAGACCAGGAAAACAGGCATCACACACCTACCATTTGATCAGAAAATCAAGAAGAAAACAGAAACCAAGGAAAGAAGCATCCACCCAATGAAGAAAAATCCAGCAACTAGACCTATAGACATTCCAAACCCAGATGACAAGATGTCCATTTTAAAACACAGTAACAGTCAGGGCAATATGTCTCCACTAGAGTTAGCCTACCACAGCAGGCCCTGAATATTCTAACATAGCTGAAGCAGAAGAAAAAACTTAAAATAGCCTTTATGAATATGATAGAGGTTCTTAAAGAGGAAATGAATAAATCCCTTAAAGAAATCCAGGAAAACACAAATAGTGTAAGGAAATAAGTGAAACTGTTCAAGACATGAAATTGGAAATAGAATCAATAAAGAAATTCTCAACTGGGGGAGTTCTGGAATGAAAAACATAGGAATTCAAACAGAAACAACATATGTATACCACCAAAAAAATTTACAAGAGATGGAAGAGAGAATCTCAGACACTTAATATATAATAGAAGAAATAGAATCACTGATCAAAGAAAATGCTAAATCTAAAAGTCCCCTGACACAAAACATGTAGGAAATCTGGAACAATATGAAAAGAACAAATCTGAGAATGATAGGTATAGAGAAAGAAGAAGAAACCCAGAACAAAGGCCCAGAAAATGTTTTCAACAAAATCATAGAAGAAAGTTTTCCTAACCTAAAGAAGGAAATGCCTTTCTAGGTAAGGTGCAAGAAGCATTCAGAACACCAAATAAATTGGACCAGAAAGAAAGTCCCCTCGCTACATAATAATCAAAGCACTAAACATACAGAACAACAACAAAAAGAATATTAAAAGCTTCAAAAGAAAAAGACCAAGTAACATATAAAATCAGACCCATCAGAATTACACCTGTATTCTCAATGGAGACTCTAAAAGCCAGAAGGTCCTGGACAGACATTATGCAGACACTAAGACACCACAGATGTCGTCCAAGACTTCTATAACCTTTAAAACTTTTAATCACCCTAGACAGAGAAAATAAGATATTACATGAAAAAGTAAAATTTAAACACTACCTATTTACAAACCCAGTCCTACAGAGAATGCTGGAAGGAAAACACCAAACTAAGAAGGTTAACTATGCCCATGAAAATACAGGAAGTAAATAATTTCACACCAGCAGCAAAATAAAAGAAGAAACACACACACATGCACATACAAATACACACACCACAACTACCACCATCAACAAAATAACAGAAATCAATGAATCTTTCAATATCAATTATCTCTAATTTTGCAATAAAAAAGCTAACAGAATGGGTATAAAAATGGAATCCATTCTTTTGTTCCATCCAAGAAACACACCTCCACATAAAAGATAGTTATTGTCTCAGAATAAAGAATTGGAAAAATATAGTCCAAGCAAATAGATCTAAACAGCAAGCTGATGTAGTCACTTAAATATTTAACAAAAGAGACATAAAACTATATCCTCATCAAAGAAAAATCCACCATGATGACATTTTAATGCTTAGTATCTATGCCCCTAATGTAAAATCACCAAAGTGTGTAAAAGAAACACTACTACAGCTTAAATCATACGATTATAACCCTCAAACACGGATAGTAGATGACTTCAGTATCCAATTCTCACCAATGGATATGTCATCCACACAAAAACTAAACAGAAAAATACTGGACCTATCAAATGTTATAAAACAAATGTACCTAACAGATATTAAAAGAACATTTCACCCAAACACAAAAGAATGTACCTTCTTCTCTGGTACACATGATTTTTTTTTTCCAAAATTGATCACATACTTGGACACAAAGCAAGTCTCAACAGATATAAGAAAACTGAAATAACTATATGAATTCTACTAGACCATCATGGAAAGTGAAAAACAGAAAGCTTACAAACTCATGGAAACTAAACAACTCTCTACTAAGTGAAGAATGGATCATGACATAAATACAGAAAGAAATTAATGATTTTCAAGAATTCAATGAAAATGAATACACAACATATTCAAACTTATGGGACATAATTAAACCTGTGCTAAGGGAAAACTTCATAGTACTTAGTGCCTATATTAAAAAATTTAAGACATCTTATACTATCAACTTAACAACACACTTAAAGGATCTAGAAAAAAAGGAAGTAATCACACCTAAGAAGAATAGATGACAAGAAATAATCAAATTCAGTACCAAAATCAATAATAAAATAGAAACAAAGAGAATACAAATAACCAGTGAAACAAAGAACTTCTTCTTTGAAAAAAAAACAACATAGACAAATCTTTATCTAAACTAAATGACACACTGAGAAAGAATATCCAAATTAACAAAATTAGAAATAAAAAAGGGGTATAACAATAGAAACTGAGGAAATACAGAGATTCATAAGGACATACTTTAAAAACCTGTATTACACCACACTGGAAATCTAAAAAGAATGGGTAATTTTCTTGATAGCTACCATTTAATAAAGTTAAATCAAGATCAGATTTAAATAACTTAAATAGACCTAAAACTCCCAGTGAAACAGAAGTAGTCATTAAAAAATCTCCCAACCAAAACAAAGTCCAGGCTTAGAGTTTTAGTGAAGAATTCTACTAGACTTTTGAAGAAGAGTTAACACCAACTCCTCAAATTATTCTATGAAATTGAAACAGAAGGAACATTGTCCAATTCATTTATAAGGCCACAGTTACTTTGATACCCAAATGACATAAAGACAACAAAAAAGAATTACAGTCCAATATCCCTTATGAACAACGATGAAAAACACTTAATACAATACTTGAAAGTGAATCCAAGAACACATAAAAAAGATCATCCACCATGATCAAGTAGACTTCATACCAGAGATACAAGGATAGTTCAATACACAAAAATCAGTAAATATAATCCACCATATAAGCAAACTGAAAGAAAAACATCACATGATCATCTCATTAGGTATAGAAAAGGTCTCTGACAAAATCCGAAATCTGTTCATGATAAAATTCCTTGAGAGATTAGAAACTAAGGGACATACTTAAACGTAATAACTGTACTCAGAATAGAATAAACAAAAATGCATGACTGAATAAGCAAATGTGGTGCAGATCTAAACAGGGAATTCTTAATACAGGATATGAAAATGGCTAAGAAACACTTAAAGAAATGCTCAACATTCTTAGTCATTAGAGAAATGAAAACCAAAACTGCTTTGAGATTCCATCTTATACCTGTGAGAATGACTAAGACCAGTATCACCAAGTGACAGCTTATGCTGGAGAGGATATGGAGCCAGGGAACACTCCTCCATTGTTGAAGGGAGAGCACACTTGTTCAGCCACTGTGAAAATCAATGTGCTGATTCCTTTGAAAGTTGGGGAAAGATCTACCTCAAGACCCAGCTGTACTTCTCTTGGGCTTGTACTCAAAGGATTCTACAACCAATCACAAGAACAATTGTCCAAGCATATTCAAGACAACTTTAGTCATAACATCCAGAAACTGGAAACAACCGAAATGTCCTTCAACAAAAAAATGGATAAAGAAAATGTGGTAGATTTACACAATGAAGTATTATTCAGCTCTTAAGAAAAATAACAATCACCAATTTTTCAAGCAAATGGATAGAACTAGAAAAACTCATTCTGAGTGAATGCAGAAAGATAAATGTGGTATATATTCATTTTTTAAGTTGGTATTAACCATTAAGTAAATAACCAAGCAACAGTCTGTAAACCCAGAGAGGTAAGGTAAAGAGGGATCTAGTGGCCATGCCAGGATCTCCCTGAGAACAGAAAATAGAATAAATTTTAGGGGAGACTGTCAGTGTATGGGAATGGAAGCAGGAGTGGGGATCATGTGTAGGGGGAGGGGTGGAGGGAGAGAGTACATCCAGAGGTGACTGGAACTGGAGGGCATTTGGAGAGTGTTGAAGTGGCAAACTAGTGCAGTGGAATCTTCCTAGAATATATGGACGTGATCCTAATGAAGACGCCTAGTCATGGAAGATAGAAAGTATAACTAGCTATCTTTTGTAGCCAGTCATAGCCTCCAGTGGCAAGACTGGGCTGCCTTTAATTGGGTCCCATAGAAATCTCCAAACAACCTAGGCTAATGCTAAGACAAAGGGTTACTCTCTAAAAACTGACAGCAGGGCCCCACTTTTGAGAACAACATCTATACAACTCATTGAACATAGGGAAGTGGAAGTTACGCCTACATGGGGCCTGCATCCCTATGTTCTAGTGCCTTTGGTATGAGAAGGTACTCTGTAGCTACTGAAAGAGAAAAGTGGACAACAACTCAATCAAAAACCCTTGACCTACATACACTCTGTCCTACCTGCAAAATATGCTAGGGCAATGGAGGCATAGAACTTGTGGAAGTAGCCAACTAATATCTGACTTAACGTAAGTCCCACTCCATGAGAAGGAACCCATACCTGACACTGCTAGGGTAACCAAGAATCAGAGAGGATGAAGAGGACATCAGTAGAATATGGCCCTCTCAATCAACTAAGAAATGTGCATAAGAACTCACAGAGACTGAAGCAGAAAGCACAGGATCTACACAGGTCTACACAAGTCTCTAAGTACATACTTTAGGTATTAGCTTAACATTTTTATGGGATTCCTGACTATGACAGCAAGTGGGTTTCTTACTCTTATGCCAGCTTTTGGGACTGTTTTCCTCCTTTTGGGTTGCTGTGTCCAACTTTAATACAACAGTTTTTGCTTTATCCTATTATATTTTATTTGTCATGTTTGGTTGTTATCTCTCAGAAACCTATTTATTGCTATTAAGAGACAGAAAGGGCACAGGAGAATGGAGGTGGGGAAGAACTGAGAGGAAGAGAGGGAAGGGAAAGTACAATCAAGATATATAAGAAAAGAATCTATCTTCAATAAAAACGATTTTAACCTATAGATTATGAATTTTATATTCTGAAAGGAAAGAATCATAGAAAAATCAGAGAAATTCAAGTAGAAATTTGGAGATCTCTGGTATTATATCTTCATTTTCATTAAGATCCCAAAGTTATATATGTTCTGTATCTAAGAAAAATAGGAATATAAAAATATATAAAATATGCAATGATTTGCTCAAATATTATTACAATATATTCCAAGTCTCCTGATACCAGCACTGCTGTGGCAGCTTTGCTTTACTAATGTTTGCATTATAATTCTAGGTGGGTTGCAGGAAATGTGCAGTAGAAATGGAGTCACTTCAGACATATTACATTATAAATGCACAGTCATCCCTCAAAATGCAAGGTTGCTGCCTTTGAGAAACAGAATTTATCAAGAATTCATTAGAGGATGAAATCATCATTTTAATCACATCTTATCATTTCCCAAATTTTTCTATAGTTCACTGAATATCCAAAGAATCTCACAGATGGGTATTGTTAGCCCCATCTCACAGATTAAAACCAGAAAGATTCCATCATTTGAAATGAACTGTATAAGGTCACCAATTCTAAAAAGAAGTATTTGAACTTAGACCTTCATTGCTGGAATCCCAATGTTCTTTCAATTATTTTCAGTACAACCTTGCTAAAGGATATATTAAAATGTACTAACACACGGAGGTTGAAGGAAGTCCTTTAACTTTAAATATCATCACCCAAGGAAAACAAAGAAAGTCACTGGATACATCACCCACCAACAGTCTGGTAATATTCCCTAATACTTGTAGTGATATTTCATTTCTATTTTAATAAATAAAGCTTGCTTGAGGTTCAGAGAATAAAACAGCCATACTAATCAGCTTTACAGACCTGGCAATGGTGACACACACCTTTAATCCCAGTAGCCACACTAGTTGATGGTAGTGGTACACTACCTTTAATACCAGTCCTAGAGAGAAATAAAAAATGGGAGGAAACAGCTCTCATACACAGTCTCATTCTGAGATTCTTGGAGGCAGGATCGCCATTTCAGACTGAGGTAGAGGTAAGAAAGAGCCAGTGGCTGACTGTTTTCCTTTTCTGACCTTCAAGTCAAACCCCAATTTCTGTCTCTGGGTTTTTATTAATCATGCTATAGATGATTTCCAACCTGAAGATACATTACAGTTTGTATGTATGCTGTGTGGGCTATATATGTGTATGGGATATATGTGCACGGTGCATGCACATAAGCATGGAGGCACAGGACATGGAGACAGGGTTTTTCACTGAACTGCAAGCATGCTCTTTTGGCAAGGCTGGTTGGCCCGTGAGCTCCAGATATCTGCTTGTTTCCACCCTCCAATTCCAGGATTACAGACATGTGCAGACATATCCTGCTTTGTATATAGGTGATGGGTTTTAGAACTTAGGTTTGCATGCTTGTAGAGCAAATGCTCTTATCCAGTGAGCATTTTCCATCTATTTTATTTTATATATTGAAAAGTTAAAGGTAATAGTTCCATATTTTGGTAAATTAAAATTTGTAACCTTTCAAAACTGTAAGAAATACTCACTCTTAACTAACTTATAAGTTGTTAAGAAGGAAATGTGTAACCAACCAGAGGCAAGCACTTATACTATGGCATAAGCCTGCCCTATATTACAGTACAAAAAGATGTGTGGAATTCAGCAGCTATCACATAATAATAAACTTCTGTGTGGAGTCAGTCTCTTAGCCTCATATCAACATCCCCCACTATCAGCAAGAATTTTTAAATTAAAAGTCTTTCTGCTCTAAATAAAGTGTAATAAACAACATGTACATTACCAACAGAGTGTTTTCATCACAAGTAGTAAACTGATTTATTTTAGACTTTGCTCTTTCATTTCCCTCCTGTGTCTATCTCATTGTTCTCTAACCACAGCACCTTTCCTTCTCCACATTTGTTCTCTTACTGTTGCTTCTGGAAGTGCTACAAACTACCTACTGCCCTAGATCCTCATGCTACCTAGATTAAGCCCAGATGACCATGGCTTGAGTTCCATTATTTGTCTGCAAATGGAATTTCATTGAATCAGATCAGGACTTACTGTCACATTATATAGCAAGCTTAGATTATTTACTACTGGTCATGCTTTTCTAAAAATGTTCATCTAGTAAACTGTCCCAGAGAAAATGGCCCCTTTATATTCTTACCTTGTTTTATTATAGTTCCCTAAAGTCACCATGGAAGGAAGGTTGCTGTGGTCATCTCAAACACTCTATTCTCTCAGATCCAGTCCAAGTCTGTTTAGGATGCTGTTATAAATAACATTATCTATCTATCTGTCTGTCTGTCTGTCTGTCTGTCTGTCTGTCTATCTATCTATCTATCTATCTATCTATCTATCTATCTATCTATCTATCATCTATCTATCTACCTACCTACCTAAAGAGAGCACTTATAAACAAGAACACTGCTAATTTCTTCTAAGTACTATTTGTACTAACAGGGGTGACTGGTGTAAAAACTACATCTCACCCCTTCACTAGCATGGTTAGAACAGGGAGAGATTTTGTAAGGTTGATCCACCATCATAATATATTTCACAGATTTAAGCAGAATGGGAAGCTTTGTTTCACTCAAAATATGGTTTCCAGTACTGACCAGAGCACATAAATGTATCTTTACAATCTACAACTTGCTCTCCCAGGAACAGCTTTTATAGATTTAGATATTTGTCATAAAGTATTCTATTTATTTCCTAGCAGCTGGTGTCAAAAAAGTTGTTGTTGTATTTTTTTAATATTCCCTTTAAATAAATAAAATCTGTTTTCATATTGTGTAAAATTAGTTTTGCCTGCTGTGAGTTTGTGGCATTATGAAGTGATCATTTCTTCCCATGAATTATTTAAAATGAGGATATCAAAATCTGACTGAACAATACAATGAACTACACAATACAATTTAATTTTATAATACACGAGTTCATACAAGTATCTCACAATGCACAGGAGTTGCAGTGCATTGGATCAAAATTTAGCAGATCAAATCTCAGCTATGTACTTTCTCATATCTTGGTATCTAAATACTCCAGTGAACTACAGCATAACTCATATTTGGCAGTCCACAGACACTCAAGGGTGTTTACATTCTATATGACATATGAATTGTTTTCTATAATTATCAAGCATTATTAATATTAATTGCATTTTCTCTGGATCCTCTGATTTTATAGAATGAGTAGATACACCTATGTAACCATAATTGCATAGGTGGCTCTTACTATAGACTTCACAGTAGTAACAACCCCAATTCTGACTCCACTTGTAGGGCTTCCCTCAAAGCTACACAAACTGCTAAGGTGGGTAAGGTAACATGAATGAATTAACCACTAATGAATAGGAAAAACATAATAAGAAGATATAACAAATACTGAATCAGGGAGAGACCAAGGGTTATCTTGTATTTGATATTTACACTTTAATAAAGCTTTAATGAAAAAAATTATTTTTCCCCTCAGAGTATTTTACAGAATTATATATAAAAATATGTCTGATTAACTCAAGTGTATTGAGAGAGTCATTGTATATTATTTCAGCATTCAAATAGTCTCTGAAAAAAATTGCCACACACACACACACACACAACCCTCACGAAACAACATATTATGGGATACCACAGGTGGTTTGTCAAAGAAAGAAACTAGCTGAAAACACATAATAGAGGTTAATGAGCACATTTTTGAAGTTCTACATACTGAAGAAAAACAGATACCTAACAAAACTCTGGATTCTACAACATCAACCTCATCACCAACTTCCAATTAAGCTTCACTCTGTCTCTCATGAAAGGCACCACCATCCTCTTAGTCAATCAGAATAAAGTCCAGGGGCTCATCCATGTTACCCCCAGCATCTGCATAATTCTCAATAAGCTCTATTAACCCACCCCAAACCACATTCCCAAACCAGCCACCTCTCCCCACTTCGGCCATCAGCACTTCAAATCACAATTCCCTTCCTTCCAGTTTCCCATTTCCACTTTGAGCCTCTGTAATCTAGTATCAAAGCAGAAGCTAGAGTAGTCTTAAAACACAGGGCACATTACACTGTTCCACTGTATGAAATCATAGTGAGTTTATGCTGCAATAAGAATAAAATTAAAATTCAAAATCATAAAATATTAATGTCTCCATCATTCGTGTTCATCTCTCTTTTCAGATCTCCTGCCACAACTTCTTTTACCACTTTGCTCCTTTTGTTTTGTCCCTAAAACAAGATACAACTATTACTTACTTTATGATAACTATAAATATTGCCCTGTAATGTCATTTACTAGATCTTCATATGGTTTATTTTCTTCCCACTTTCTAAGATCAACTAGAACCTCTACATAGAAGTCTTTTGTTCTCCAATCATGATATACAGAGCATACTCAATTTATTTTACCCTACACAATTTTCCTTTATGAAGTAAGTACTAGTGTCAGCCTTATCTATACCTAAATATCTTATATTTAAGTTCATGGGTGTTGTTCCCATTTGAGAGTAAATTACAAGGGGTGTATCCCTTAGATGAATTTCTACACTGATTTTCTATTTCTTTGTAGGAATTTATTCCAAAACATAGTAGATTAAAAAATGGACAAGCATTAGTCAAGTTTCTTTGAGTTAGGAATATGGGTGTGTACGGGGGTACCTCTGAGTCTAAGTCTCTCATGAGGTTATGATCAAGCAATCACCCAATATGAGGTAGCACCTTATATCTCTAACTGAATGAGGAAGCTGTTTCCAAATTACTCACTAACTTGTTGGCAGCCTTGACTTCTTCACAGGATGACCTCTTGACAAGGGCCTTTCTCCATGCAATTTTATCCAGCAAAAAGAGAGGTGCTATGATAAAAACCTCAGCCATTTCAAAATATTTTCTTTATCCTGACACTCTATTGCTTTTGTTCATTGTCAGAAGCAACACACTAGCCCCAGTCAATAACAAAAGAAAGATAATTATATATGAAAGTATAGACACAGGACATAGAGACCATTATATACTACCTTGAAAGATGCCTATCACAACTGCTCACCTATGCACAGGATATTTTCTAGCATTCAGTAAATAAGCTATTAGAAAAGCATTTTTACTTATTAGTATTATATAGTAACCTGTCAAAACTTAGGGTCTTTTCCAAGCCACCCATCTAATCAACAAAAGCTCACTAAAACAGAGACATGCAAGCCAATAAAAACAAAAGGGTAACAAGTAAATTCAATTGCAGCGCATAAGCAGAGTACTAATAGTAGCATAGCCTATTTCTTCACGAGTTAGATAATGTTAAGAGCACCATGTGAATAACTATCAAACAGTTTGCAAGAAATAGTTCATCTAGAGTCTTGAAAAATGAAGGCAGCAAACAAATATCAACAATTACACTGATTTTTGTTTATTTATTTTGTTGTTTCCTTTAATAAAAATAGATTTTTTTCAAACCATATATTCTGATTATAGTTTCCCCTCCATCTATTCCTCCCAGTTCTTCTCATTCTCCTTTCCCACCCAGATTCACCTTCTGTCTCTCATTAGAAAATAAACAGGATTCTAAAGGATAATATTAAAATAGAGTCAAATAAAGCAAAAACAAACAAATCAGACTAGGAGAAAACAAACACAGAGAAGGAAAAAAGCCCAAGAAAAGGCACAAGGAATACAGTCTCAGAGAAACACGCAGTCTCATGTTTAGAAATCCCATAAAAACACAAACCCAGAAGCCATAATGTATATGCAAAAAGGGGGTAAAAAAATAAATAGATAAAGAATAATAAAACCAAGCAAAAAACTGACAAAATTTCAGGAAACAAGGAACCTCCAAAGATGTGTGGAGTTTGCTTTCTTTGAGCCATTCTATCCTTAAGAACCAGAGGGGTGGAGTCCATCAAGAAAACTGTAACATAAATCAACATGAGACAAGCGCATGAGGACTCACAGTGACTGACACAGCATGCACACATAGGGCATGCACGGCTTCGCACCAGACGGAGCCCTAAAGCTGAAAGGAGAAGGGGACACAGACTCCCACCTCAACCCAGAAACTATCTCCAATTAATAACTAGTTAGAAAGGAAAATTTAGTGAGAATCTCACTGAGGAAACTGTACCTCTTATTAATGACAAATAAATATAAAAAATGTTTTTTCTTTTTAGAGAAAATAAGGTACATCATATTTTTAGGTCAATGCTATTTGATAAATCATATCCAATTCAAAATGGAACTTATATTTCCTAACTATACTAACTTAATATGAACCTTTAACTAAAAAGATAATTAAAATTTTCTGATTCATTTAGTATACTGACAACAAGCTAGAAAGGTTTATTATCATCAAATTTCGACAACTTTGAATGAGCATAACGATGCATTTGTAGTCTCTGTAATCCTTAAAGGCTTAAATAAAAAGGGACTATATGACTTTGGAATTTGGAGATCCAGCACCCAATTACAATTAGACTCAGACAGTTTAGAGAAGGTCAGAAGTGGATCCTAGGCTCAGAATAATGAAAAATCTAATTCATTAAATCCTAAAATATTAACATCAGGTACAAAACTACACATCTACAAAAGAACAAATACGGATAGGGAAGGAAGCATGTTTGAAAGTCAACAAAGATTAGAGGTTGAGATATTTATAGGAGAAATACCAAAATAGATTATACTAGACTTGGGGACTGCATCATATAGAAAACAGGGGTATCATTAGAACAAATTATAACCAAACAGGCAAATGATTCTTAATTTAATGAAACCACTCTGAAAGTATTACTAGCATTCCTAACAAGATGTCACTATTCCTGTCCTAATGATGATAGAGTAGCACCAATATTCTACTGGTGGCCATAGCGTCAATAGCATTAACCTATCATTTGGATCTGTTTGTCTCTGTCTATGTACTCACTTACTAACCTACAAAATTTTCATCATTTCTGCAAAAAGTGTTGATGGAGGATTCTCATTGGCTAATAAACAAACTGCCTTGGCTTTTTGATAGGGCAAGATTTAGATAGGTGAAGTAGACAGAACAGGAAAAGGGAAGTGAGGTAGATGGCTCAGACAATTGCCCTGCCTCTCCTCTCTGAGCCAGATGTGATGAAGCCAGCCACCAGGTCAGACATGCTGAATCTTTCCGGGTAAGACACCATTCATGGCGTTACACATATTATTCGATATGGGTTAGTCAAGATGTCAGTAAGAGGCTGAAACTAATGAGCCAGGCAGTGTTTAAAAGAATACAATTTGTGTGTTGTTATTTTGGGGCATATGCTAGACAGGCGGCTGGGAGCTGGGCGGGAATGCAACCCACAGCTCCTCACTACAAAGTGTGTTTTCCTTTGCTTTATCTATTCAATATTCCAAAGGCATACCTACAGTGCAGGAATCTTTCCAAGTAGTTCTTAGAACATTAAGTGTAGTGGGTAGAATGGTAACACTAAAGAAGAAATGCTCAAGTCATAATGCCATCAGAATCTGTGACTGAGATCACATTTGTAAAAAGGGCCATTGCTTAGGGCTGGAGAGGTGGTCACCAAATGTTAACTTCAAGTAGATGGCCCAAGATGGTTTCCAGCTCCCACATGATGGCTCACAAACACCTGTAACTCTATTTTCAGGGGATAGGAAGCACTCTTCTGACTTCTCCAGGTACCAGGAATGCATGTGGTATATGTACATACACAAAGGCAAAACACTCAGATACACAAAATAGACAAATATTAAAAATTCAATTAATTAAAGTCTTTTCAGGTGTAACTGGGCTAAGGATCTTTAGATGAGACTATCCTAACTACTAAGGTATACCTTATTTTATTATTTATTTATTTATTTTTGGTTTTCAAGACAGGGTTTCTCTGTGGCTTTGGAGCCTGTCCTGGAACTAGCATTTGTAAACCAGGCTGGTCTCGAACTCACAGAGATCCGCCTGCCTCTGCCTCCCAAGTGCTGGGATTAAAGGTGTGTGCCACCACCGCCCGGCTTACTAAGGTGTACTTTAAATTTAATGATCATTCATATAAGTGATAGAAGAGGAAAAAACAAGCAAATGGCAGAAAGCAGAAGCATACACTAAAATAATATACAACTACAAACCAAGAAATATTTGGCAACACCAGAAGATGAAAGAGCAAGAAAGATTGATTCTCACACACTTGTGAGAGGAAGTGCAGCCTTGTCAATGTGTTAATTTCAGATTCTGGTCTCACTGCTTTGAAAGAATAAGCTTCTAATGGCTTCAGCCATTAAATATGTTTTTATTTATTAAGGCAACCATAGGAAAATAATATAGTCCAAACCAGTAAGTACATCTCTGAAAGAGGAAAGTAATGCAGTAGACAGAACACTTGATGTGAGCTTAACAAGGACAACAACAATCCATATGGAAAGGAGAAACCCCAGGAGACCTGACCTCTACAGAGAACTACAAGCAACTAAGGAATGCTGAGAGTGAGAGGAACAGTCTTCTCCAAGGACGAGCACACCAACTGGCTATCCAGTACCAGATGGTCAGCCCTTAAAACATACATACAAGTCACATTACACAGACTGAGCATGTGTAGTTATGAATATATGTGTTCTTGTTACATGTTAGGAATGATATAGACTTACATGTTAGCAATACAATTTACATTATACGTACACACATACAGACACACATATAAAACAAGAACACACACACTCCTAACATGTAAGAAGAATTAATAAAAAAGAGGGCATGGATTTCCAAGAAAGCAAGTGGTATATATGAAATGATTTGGAGGGAATAAAGGGGAAAATAAATTATGTAATTATATTATAATCTGGAAAAATAAAAGAAGGAAAATTTGAGGGAAACAGATTCAGGTTTAGATCTAGGATTTCTCTGTACTAGTTGTATGTTTTGAACAACTCTTTATATCTGATCTTCAAGTTTCTAATTAGTGAAGTGATGGTGAACTCCCTTGCAGATCATTGTGGGTTATGTTATTCATGATGTACTTCACTGTAGGCATTGTTATCATTTATAAATCGGGGTGACCTGAGGCCTTGATGGGTCCCCTTGTAGGTGGGAGACCACAAAGCATGAGAGACAGACAGATAAGCCATGCAGAGAGAGCTAGGGTATAAAGTTTTTTAAAGGGTTATGGAGGGGAGGAAAAGGGTAGAATGAAAGGAGGGGAAAAGGTGGGGAGAAAAGAGAGACAGAAGCTGCCTCTCCAGAAGCAGGGCAGACAGAAAGAGAACAGGCTAGAGAGGCAGAGGGAGATACAATAAGGCGGGGGGTGGGGGGGGGGGGGGAGATTTGGGAGTGGGCGGGGCTTGCCAGGTGACAGGTCATGCCAGCAGATTACAATAGGCATTCCAATAATATTCTGCTTCAGAGACTGGAGAAATGGCTTAGTGGTTCATAGCACATATTGCTCTTAGAAAAGACCAAAGTTCAGTCTCAAACACCTAATTAAAGTGCCTGACCAAAGCCTCTATCTGCAGGTCCAGATGAAATAACACCTGTTTCTTGATTCCAAAGGCCTTTCCACTCATTACACATATTACACACACACGTGCACACACACACAAATAGACCCATAAATAAAAAAATTAATTTAAATATTTAAAAAACATTCTGCTTTCTGCCCATCATTCCATCAGTTTATTAATAATAAAAGTATGCAATACAAATTTACGCACACACACAACTTTTTTGAGAGTCAACACACATTTTAGTAAAGTATTTACTAGAGCTTCAGAAGCTGATTTATTTGGCATTTGGTTACATAATTCCAAATGCTCCACCACTGTTGTTCACCAAATGTTTGGATCTTTTATCCAAACTGAGTACCTAGGACATTTGAAAAGTAATTCCTTAGGTGTTAGTTGAACCATAATATGTATGACACTTTTCCTGTCTTATTCCTAAAATCCTACATAGTTTATAATATAATAAATCAGAACATTATGAGAGAATGCTTGCTACTGGCCTGCGTATAAGGTAGCTATATCTAGAGACAAAATGTAGTTGACAGATTTCTCCTAGTTGTTACCATCATAAAACTGAAAATAGTACACTAATCTCTACAGAGATACAAAATTAACATGGTACCTTTGGTCAACCCTAATGAAAACAGATAAGGATGGAATAGCAGAAACTTCCTCAGAAAAATAATATAGGAATTAAGCAATTCAGGTATTGCAGTTTCTAGAATAACTCCTTAATTATAGAAAGTTGAGACTCTAATAAGAGCTATTCAAAATACACATAACAAAGGTAAAACAAAATTCTAAGAACTAAGGATTTTCTATTTTGTTAGGAACTGAAGCACAACGAAAATTAAAGTTGTCACTATTTATAAGTGACGTGATTTCATACATTGGAAAGGACTCCATCCTAAACCTCCCAAGTATGGAAATAATAAAAAGATAACAAACTTCAGAAGGGAAAATAAATATGTAAGAATCAAAACTCATTATTTTACATCAATGGCAAATCACTGAAACAGATGTCATAAAAGCAATCCAACTTATAACACCGATCAAATATAACCAAAAATATTGAATATATTTATAATGAAAATTACAGAACACTGAAGAAAGATATTAGAGTCACATAAATACAGGAGAATATACTATGTTCATTGATTGGTAGAACCACTATTTTTATTATGTCTTCATTACCAAAAATGATGAAGAGATTTAGTGTAATTCCTAACAAAATACTCATGACACTTTTCACAGAATTATAAAATTCTTTAAAACATATTGAAACATACAAACACACATGTACAAACACAACAACTACAATAGCTAATGTTATTTTTTATCAAAAGAACAAAGCAGGAAACAACACATCATCTGATTTAAAACATAGTATGAAGCTGCACTGACCAGAAGTTCACGGAACTGTACCAGCGTAAGTATGTGTTACAGAATTGGGTACCCAGAAGAAAACTCATACATCTAAATGAGGTAATTTTTGACAAAGATGTTCTCACTGGAGAAATAAATTGTGCTGAGAAAACTGTTCACACACACAGAACAATGAAAATACAGTCCAATCTTTTGTCAGTTATGAAAATTAACCGAATTGATTACAGACCTTAATGTGAGGCTAACTACTAAAATAAACTACTAGAAGAAAACACAGAGAAATACTTCTAGGCATTGGAATTAACAAGTATATTCTGGGTAAGACAAAAAAAAGCACTAGAAACAATATAAAATACAGATAAATAAAGTTAGAAGCTTCTTTACAGCAAAAGAAACAATAGAGAGAAAAAAATAACAAAAATTGGATAAAATGATTTGCTAAATATATATCTACTAAGGGGGTTAATATTCATACCCCAAAAGAAACACTAGAAAATAACACCAAAATTTTTAAATGGGCAATAGACCTGAATTTACATTCTCAAAAGATGATAAAGAGTTCATAGTTGTATTAAAATATCTATGTCACAAATTATCAGGAAACAGTTTATTAAAAAATATCCTATGTCACAAATTATCAGGAAATGGAAATCAAAACCACAATGAAGGCCAGTGAGTAAAAGCACATGCGGCACACCTGTTAGCCCTAGTTCCATCCCAGCATCCAGTGGTGGAAAGGGACAACCAACTTCTAAAATGTTGTCCTCTGACCTGCACAGGTATGCTATGACACATATGTGTCCACATTCATACACTGACATCACACACAAACACAAGAATGATAAATAAAAAAATTCTTAAATTACAAGGAGATAGCATATCACTCCATTAAGAACAGCTATTCTCAAAAAGACAAAAGATAACAAATAATGGTGAGAATTTCATGAAAAGGAGAGCCTTGTACACTGTTCACAAGAATGTAAAGAAGCACCATCACTATGGAAAACAGTATGCAAGTTTTGCACTTATGGCCTTGAAATTAGTACGGTAAAGGGACATCTACATTCTCATGATCATTATACCATTATTTACAGTGGCTACAAAATAGAAACAAACAGGAAGTCTCTGAACTGCTGAATGGAGAAAGAAAGTCTAGTAAATACAAACAATGTAATGCCATCCCACTGTAAGTGCAGGAAAGCAGAAGCTAATGAGGAAGAGGGGATACTGGAGGGGTTGAGAAACAGACACTAAGTTCTATTAGGCAGGAATTAGAAGAGGTTTGCAACTGTACAGCAGAAAGGCTACAAATAACCATGTTATCTATACAATCCAAAAGATTTTCAAGTTTTTACCATAAAGAAATGATAAATGTTTAAGAATATTTAAGCATAATTAAACATTACACAATGGGAAATACATAAATATTGCATTCTCTATTAACATACACATTTCCAATGAAAATTAAACTTAATTTTAAAAATCTCTAACAAGCTTCCAAACAAAAGTGTAACAAATTATCTTTTATATCAAAAAGTCATATAAAAATTACTTCTTTATTCACTCATTGAATTAGCTTTCATTAAATGTTTCATCAATTTCCATGTGAAGGTGTCATGTTTGGTACTAGGGATAATGCTTGCAAAATGATGTATTTTTAAAAAAATAGAAAAAATTTTTTTCAGGTAAAATAACCAGTAAAAATAAAACAAAGCAAACTGGAAATGTGGCACAGTTGGTCAATGCTTACCTACCACACACAAAGCCCTGGGTGTGACACCCGGCATTACACAAACATGCATAGCGGCACAGGCTTATGACTCCAGCTCTTAGGAGATAGAGACAAGAACATCAGAGTGTCAAGGTTATTCTCAACTACAAAGCAAGTGTGAGGTCACCCAGAGATTTATAAGACCTTTATCATAAACAAATAAATAGACAAAGCATACATTTACAGAAATATACTGTAAGAAAAATTTAATTAGTTAGGGAATCAGGGAAGGCATCCCAGAGAAAATTAGTTGTAACATAGACTTAAGAAATTGTTTTACCTCAGTGAGGTGAACACGAAAGGAAAGAAAGGATAATGAAGAATGTTTAAAAAAATCGGAGGCTGCTATGAGGGAAAAACATGAGTCATTCTGCAAGAGACAGCGGCTAGACTGCAAGATTAATATTAAGGGTAAAAGTGACTATTGCAAACATTTAGGCAAAACTAGATGGCTCTCTGAACTACAGAGATAGTTCTGATATAGTTAGATATTATTAAAGACAGGCTTATGGAAAAGATCAACGACTAGGGATCAGTGATGTGGTGCTCAAGGGGATTTTGAGTAGGAATCACCATTTGAAAACTTAATGGCAATCGTAGGAGGAAGACTATATTTGAGAGGAGTTTAGTTTGTCACACTGGTGAGTTTGGCAATCTATGGGTCATTCAAAGAAAGAGCTCTAGAAGGCAGTACAGAGAGACAGTCCAAGCTGGAAAAAAGATATGGTAATCATTCAAATACAATACAGGCATGGGAGAAAGTGATGTGTTTCAGGGATCCAAAGTGGACAGGGAGCCTATAAGGGATTTCCTAGAATATGAGCTTCTAATGATGTAAAATTGTACTGCAATTCAACATCCTCACTTTCATTCATTCTGACTCTTAATTATGATTGTGGGATATATAGGAAGAAATATGGTATATGTAGGGTTATAGCAGATGTAGGCTTCCCTCCATGGTTTTGGGTATAAGGGTATAGAGGTATTGAACCTAATTCCCATAGATGAGTAAGCACTACAGGAAACCATATGAGGGTGAGGTTATTTCAGCACTAAATGGGGATGCTTATGCCCTATTGGAATTGCTACCGACCCTCTCCTCGCTCATGCTCTACATCTCGTTCACTCTTGTTTCTCCAAGAAACAGTATTAGTGAGGTGCACTTAATAAAGGTTAAACACATACATTTAAAGTATAAAATTTTAGATGCTTTGACAGACTGATTATCCCAGGAAGCCACTACCACAATGGGATAACAGTTATTCGTCACCCCTAAAAAAGTGTGCTTTAGAAACTTTTGACTTCTTATCATCCATTACTCATTAGCCTCCAGTTCCTAAAACTGCATATATAAGTAAGATCAGACAGTATGAACTTACTTTCCTTTCCTTATATGCCATAGATGAGATGTATCCATGTATCAATAATTCACTCTGATTCATTATTTTGTAGTAATCTGCTACACTGTTATCTGTTTAGCCCTGCCTCTCAATGGTCATACAGGTTGTTTACAATTTTTACCTAATACAAACCAAGCTGTTAGAAACATCTGTGTATAACTCTAATAAAAACATTAGCTTTCCTTCCTCATGCATAGGAGTGAATTGATAGATCACATATAAATTTGTTTCAGTTTAAATGAAATTAAAGACATCAGACTATTTTCAAAGAAGACAGATATACCATTTCACCTTTTGACTAGTTCTCCACAGTCTCACAAATGGTGTGGTTACTCTACTTAATTTCAACCATCCCAAAAAGTGTGCTCAAGCCTTTAGTTTGACTAAGAGTTGGAAAGCTGAGCATATTTTTAATGTGTTTATGCCTTTTATAGTCTAAATCTTCTGATCAATGAACACAGTATGTTTTCTTAATGTACCAAATATTAAAAATTCTCTAGTAAATACTTTATTGGCAAATATTTTTGTATATCATGTATCTTATTTTTTACTGCATTAATAATAATTCCAAATGAGAAAAGGAATTTTTTTATTGTTTTTTGTTTTGTTTTGTTTTTATCTTTTGAAATAGTGTTTTTCTCTGTAGCAGCCCTGGCTGTCCTGGAACTCACTCTCTAGACCAGGCAAGCCTTGAACTCACAGAGACCTGTCTGCCTCTGCCTCCCAAGTGCTGGGTGTGTGCCACCATTGCCTGATAAAAAGTTTTAATTTTGATGAAATATACCTTATCAATTTATTCTATTTTATATAAATCATACATTAATCAACTCTTAGAAAACTACATAGTTATAGAAGTTAACTAGATTCAGGAAATAAACAGGCTAGCTAAAAGATAAACAATTATATTTTTATTTATTGTAAGGGGAAAATTCATGAAACAGGAACAAGAAGTCCAAGCTTGGCTGTGCTGTGAGGGAGAGAGGGCACCTGGGCCACATGACATTTTTTTCCCGGGTCCCAGAAAGTCACACCCTAACTTGGTCTCACCTCTTAAAGATAATTGGTTGGCAAAGATTACCCATCACATAATTTTTTGTTTGTTTGTTTTTTTACTACAGTTTCCAAGTATATAGAGCAGCACCTGGCACATACTAAGTTTCAATATTAATAAATATCATACAAATAAATGAACCATTACAATTATGAGATGCATATTATAAAAACTTAGTCACCAGAATCCTAGAAAACAAAATGATCTTAAATTTAAAGTATGATTTAGCTTTTTAATCAGATCTAATATGAAGTCTGGTTGATACAAGGACCTGTATTTTTTAAAATCTTGCTGGTTTAAGAACCTGGCATTATTTCTCTGGAGATAGATTTCCTATCCTACCATGTGATTTTGAAATTCTGCAGAACTGAAGTTTAAAGGAGTAAATCCTCTGTACCTTTGTCCCTTTCATTCCCCCTGACTCAAGTCCTGTGTGAACCCTTGTAAATAAATCAAGGCTGCTCAATTCTCAAAAACTCTAATTGTGCCAATTATAAATAAGCCTCAGGATGGATTTCAACCAGCAGCAGCCCCAGAACCATTATCAGCTACTATAATCCATTATTTTTCTTTCATAATTAATTTCTCTAAGTAGGTCAGCACTATTCCCTTTATTTAAGTGCTGTTCCAGCAATCCTGTTTTCCCAACATCCAAAGTCAATTGTAACCATGTATGTATTTTCTATTAAGTACACCAAAAATATTCTTATAAAAAACTAAATCAGGCAGTGAAAGATTTTTTTCTTATGAGCAATAAGAGAATGTAGTTTATTAATGTGCAGCTATACAAGCTCTGACTCTACGAAGTAAGGGCCTAGTGAAAACATATAAAACGTTATAATTTCTAGATACATGGGGGCTTTTGTAGGTGCTCAAGAAAATAAACAAGTGAGCAAAGACACATGAATAAGTGAGCAAAGACACATGAACAAGTGAGCAAAGACACATGAACAAGTGAGCAAAGACACATGAACAAGTGAGCAAAGACACATGAACAAGTGAGCAAAGACACATGAACAAGTGAGCAAAGACACATGAACAAGTGAGCACAGACACATGAACAAGTGAGCACAGACACATGAACAAGTGAGTGAAAGGAAGAAATGGAAACAGCCAGTCTCGTGTTCGTGGGGCTGAGAATCTAACCCTCTGAGAACAACGGTCACCACAGCTAAGGACACGCAATAGACATGTGTGACATGTGTGTTACATCCAACATATCACAGGGTAGAATAGATAGTGTTGGATGCATATCTACCTACACCATGCATGCCTACATATGAAATCATAGTTCATTTGATACACTCTAATGAAGACGAAATTTCTTTTAGACCTTATTTATTCATTGAGGGGTGATCCTAAAAACTTGGGCTATCTCCCTTTCTGTGAACAATGGGTTAGACATTGGAACTCGGGAATGTGGGATCAGAGAAATGCTCCAGCAGAGAGTACTCCCTGGGAGGATTTTAATGGCTTACAGAGATCAGATGACTGGGAGAAGGCCTAGTAGAAACAAGAAAAATGGCTTATATGAAGGAAAGTTAACCTGGGCCTCATTTGTTAGGGTGAAACTTTTGAGAAGTTCATATCAAGGATGATGAAGATGCAGTAGGAAATATGGTGAACACAACTCATTATTTGTTATAAAGTTGTTCTATCTTTAAAAACATGTTTATTATTTCATTAAGAATTTCTTTCAGCTTGATGGTGGTGGCACACACCTATAATCCCAGCAGTCGGGGAGGGGGCACAAGCAGGTGGATCTCTGAGAGTTTGAGGAGGCCAGCCTGGTCTTCAGTGCTAGTTCCAGGATAGCTAAGGCTGTTACACATTGAAACCCTGTCTCGAAAAACAAAAACAAAACAACAACAACAAAAACAAAAACAAAACAACAATCTTTTAATGCATTTTGATCAAATTTACTCCTCCCAGATCTCCCACACACACTTCTAACTTTGATTTCTTTTTTGAAATTATATATATATTATATTATATATAATACAATATTTTAATATATTATTATATATTTATATATTTATAAATATAAACTTATATTTATATATTATAAATAAATATATATTAAATACACACACACACACACACACACACACACACACACACACATATATATATATATATATATATATATATATAATGCTGATAATTCACCTCATCAAATTCATACTACCCTTATAGTCATGGCTGTGGGGACATCCATAGGTCAATAAAGCAGAAGCCACACCCTTAAAGAAAACTGACTTCCTATACCCTAGAAACCACCAGCTCCTCAGTTACAGTTCTAGTCTTCTGAGCCTCTTCCCCCTCATTTAAATAAAGGTTTCTGCATGAATTTAGTGCTAGTGTTTCTGAACCATTCCAGGTTAATTCCATATAAATCATCTTGTCCAAGAATATACTAAATAAAGGGCAGAGGTATAAGTCATAACAAAAGCACTAATCCCACATGCAAGATGTTCTGGGTTCTATCCCAGCACTCAGAGACTATGCTAATTAGATTTTGGTGTGGGAAGTCCTTCTGTGTATGTGTTGCTTTTATTGGTTAATGAATAAAGTTGCTTTGGCCTACAGCAGGGTAGATTGGAGTAAGGCAGGAATTCAAAGAAGATAGAGGAGGAAAGAAAGTGGAGTCAGAGAGATGTCATGTAGCCACCACAGGAGAAAAATGCAAACCACTATCCAGAGCCTTACCCGTAAATCACGAGCCTCGTGTAAAAAATAAAATAATAGAAATGGGTTAATTTAAGATGTAGGAATTAGTTAATCAGAAGCCCAAGCTAATAGACTGAGCAGTGTTTTAATTACTCTAGTTTCTGTGTGATTATTTCAGGTCTGGGTGGCCGGGACGAACAAACAGCCTCTGCCTACAGATTTAAAAAATTAAATCTCAAAAATTAACATAAATTTAAGGGAAATGACAACATATTTTTTTTTACTTTGAATGAACAAGGTCTTTCTCAAAAGATAGTAAGAAAGGGGGTCTTGAGTTTTTCATGAAAAGAAAATGGAAATCAGCTTCAACTACACACTGCTGAAAATGAATTCAGGAAAAGACTAGACACCCTAACTTTCTGAACCACTACTGGCTGGGCTTTTAGTAGAGTCCCTCATTCAAATATTTACTCTTTATCTAAAAATATCCTAGTCAAAAAGACTGAATTATTACCCCAGTTTAACCTATATTTAGTGATCTGAGAATGAAATTTCATTTCATGTAAGCAAATGGTTTTGCTATCCCTATCAACGAACAGCTTCATCACGTGGGAGCTATCATTACAAAGGAATGTGAATGGAAATTTTAAACAAATGGATTCTAACAGAAACCTGTAAAAAGGGCTATTTTTCATAGTGATATTACCATTAAACAGTTGAGGGCATGCCTTTCACCTAACTTATGAGAAAGAATGGCATACAAAAACAAAGGAAGGAAAGAAGAAAGAAAGGAAGGAAGGAACGGAGAGAGGGAGGGAGGGAGGAACGGAGAGAGGGAGGGAGGGAGGGAGGGAGGGAAGGAGGGAGGGAAGGAGGGAGGGAAGGAGGGAGAAAGGAAGGAAGGAAGGAAGGAAGGAAGGAAGGCAGGCAGGCAGGCAGAAAGGGTTTTTTTTTTTTGTTTTTTTTTTTTTGCTTCATAGCAACCCTTGATGCTTAGCGACTCCTACTTGAATGTGTCTCACTTAGACTTAGCAACCCAAAGCTTATTCCTAGACATGATTATCTTGGGTTTGCTGGGGCTTGGGGAGGGTTTGTGGGAATTTGAAGAGTCTATTTTTGACACTGCATTTGTGATACATATGAAATTTCTTGGGCATTTTAAAACTAAGATTATCAAGGGAACTTTTCTTGTGGGGTGTGGAGAGGAGGAGATATGGTAGTGACTACATGAAGTATTTGTAGGACTCCTTTTATTTCAGTGAAAGGGATGGGGTTGAGAATGAATCAAAATGAGAATGAGTGAATATCTTATTTCCAACTTGGATCTTAATTACGCAGCTCTACCACAGGCATATGATGATGGACTATGAGGGAGAATGCTGACCTCACCATGGACTGTGTGTGATGTTTTCGTTACAGTGTGTCAAGTCCACTGAGCCAAGTGTGTGCACCTTCTCTTATATGTACCTTGTGGACCTTCAGAAAATACTTATGCATTCAAGTACACATCAGTGCGCATCAACCAAACATATCTTGCCAGTAAGATAAAAGAAGTAGCCCAATACATTCTAAATTCCTGAAGTGAAGCATTGTATTGTCAGAATTACTCTCGTCCTCCCCAATCCATACTCCTTATTCCTACCAAACCAATTCAGAGGAAGGAAAAGAATAGAGAGAGAAAATAAACGTAAGAAAAACAATTAGCCAGTGCACTCTACAAAGCCTGTACCATTAACTAGAACAACAGCATGGCCATTGTTTGTGCTGCCCAAGCATTTCATGTTTGCTAGCTTGCCCGTTGCCCTGAGGGAATAATGAACTAAGCAGATTAGATGTAGACTGATGTGTCCACGCCATCACTGCCTCTCACAACTGACACACTGTTCTGAGTGTCTGAACACATGCAGGCAGGTAAACCCAGAAAATGGGCACTCCATGTTGGCAGGAGGGGAAGAGGCTGCCAACAAACAGGGCCTGTTTATTATTTAACAGTTGGTACTGCTAGAGGCCTGGCACAGCTATAGAGCACTCTCTGTTTCACTGCAAGTCAGCCTGATTATGAGAGCATGTGAGCCAAATTGTGTTTACCATAGTCTATGAGAACCTCAGTGCCCCCAACAGACATGGAAATTCTTACAATAGCTCTCATCCAAACACAAAATCATCCCTGACATGGAGGTAAAGGGCTCCATGTGTTTAAATCTTGTCTGATCAGCTGGCTCGGCATCTCCCCATGGACTTGCTTTTCCCCTGCTCAAGAGAAATCTTTCCGTTCTAATGGTACAGATTCTAACCGTCTGCTCTTGGTTGTTTTACTTTGGGACCTAAATCAACCAAATAATGTGAGTCACCCAACACTTGTATTGCTTATGCCATCCTACAAGTGTGGCTCTCCAGCCAAAGCTCTGCTGTCCAGGACAGCTACCTCCTGCTTCTTCTTCGCCAGGGCTGCCTCTGCAGTCAATCTCTTCTCTGCCAACACGGGCCACAGGTGGATGCCTTCCTACAAATCCAATCAGCGGGATAATGTTCTACTATCACAAGAGTGGACCTTAATGACAAAGAGCCCTGCTTAGATGGTCACCCCATTAACTCTGATTTGATTATTCTGCCCCAGCAGAGCACTTGGCTTCAAAACCACAGATGGCACCCGCCCAAGAGAAAACCTGTAGAGAAAGTGCTCACATGTGGTTCATACATTGTCAAAATATTAAATTTGATGCTAAAATATATGTATCATAAGAACTTAGAGTTCTTGACTCACTAGGAAAGAGCTCACTGCATTTTTTAAAAAGCAAGCTGAAGCCAGAGCACAACTATGATAGCCAAGCAATATGAATAATCTAATTATTTTCTTTGAAATTCAACAAAAATCAGTATTTCTTTTAAGTATAAGACCCTTGGATTTTATCTTCTATATACAACCCATGCAGTCTTTGAAACTATACGAGTTGTTTCCATATAACTATTTATAAATTCAAGATAAAACTGACTCCAAAAAATCTAGTTCAATATTTTGAAAATGAATAATACCTTGAACAAATTTTCTCCTTTGCCATGATTAAATCTTACCAAAATGCTTCTAAAGTTGAAAATAAAGATGAAGCATGTATCTTACCCATGACTATAATAGTATAGATTCTCTCTCTCTCTCTCTCTCTCTCTCTCTCTCTCTCTCTCTCTCTCTCTCTCTCTCTCTCTCTCTCTTTGCTGCTGCTGCTGTTGTTTTTGTTTGTTTTCTGAGATAAGGTTTCTTCTCTATGTAGCCCTGATTGTCCTGGAACTTACTTTGTAGACCATGCTGGCCTTGAACTCAGAGAGATTTGTCTGCTTCTACCTCCCAAGTGCTGGGACTGAAGGTAAGCACCACTGTCATATGGTTTGTTCTTTGTTTCTTAATTACAATTAGCATGTATATGCTGACTCACAAAAGGATGGTTGGGTTTTATTAATTTCTAGATTTTAAGTGCCACCTAAGGAAAACAATATTTATCATTAAGTAAAAATATAACTTTATATTTCACACTATTGTGGTTTTCAAAGACATTAGTTATATCTCAGTTGCAGAATATGTTCTTGTAAATTAAACAAAACAATAATCAGGAAATTTAGAAAAACAATTCCCATAACTAGTACTGAGTTTATCCTTAGTTTAATCACTTCCTTCTGCAACCTAGTTAACTCTAGTCAGGAATTTCCAAACTGCCTACTTATAACAATACTTATACACTTAGCAGAAAATAAGCCCTAACACAGAGTCACAAAGGCAAAGATGGTATTACAGCCATGAGCAAAACAAACAGAGAGGAAAATAAGCATATTGTTCTACATGCTATCATGCTACATCCTAAGGGCAGACATTATGACAGTTCACTCTTCTAAGACATGTACTATCCATGTAATCTTTACAATTAGGTAAAATAAATACTATTCTACTTCCCATCTACAGATGAGGAAACTGAAGTCCAGAGAGGTTCCCTAACATGTCAAGATCCTACAGTAAGGAATTACGGTGCTGCTTCCAGAGGATCTTCCATCTCTGTTGTGCTTCTCACTGTGAAAACCTTTCTCTGGGGTTTCAGAGTGTGGTCCTCAGGCTGGGAAATATTAGAGGTAAGCTAACTTGAGAGCCCTAGCAATAGTGGAGAGGGTGCCTAAACTGGCCATCTACTGTAATCAGATTGGTGACTACCCTATTTGTTATCACAGAACCTTTATCTAATAACTGAAAAACAGATGCAGAGATCCATAGCCAAGCACTGGGCTGAGCTCTGGGAGACCTCCTGAAGAAAAGAAGGAGGAATTGTAGGTGCCAGAGGGTCAAAGTCATGACATAGGAACCCACAGAAACGGCTGACTTGATGTTATGGGAACACAAAGACTCTGGAACAGTTAGGGAGCCTGCATGGAACCTATCTAGGCCCTCTATATGTGTGTAATAGTTGTATAGCTTGGTCTGTTTGTAAGGCTCCTAGTAGTGAGATCAGGACCTGTCCCTGAGGTTTAGATGGCTTTTAACTGACAATGCTGATTACATTGTCCAGTCTTTATACGGGGAAGAGTTTGGTCCTACCTCAACTTGATGCACCATGCTGTGACCAACTCCGTGGGAGGCCTGGCCCTTTCTGAATGGAGATGGAGAAGTGGGTAGATGGGTAGGGGGTAGATGGGAGCGGAGGGGAGAGAATGGGAAGAGAGAAAGGAGGGGAAACTGTGGTCAGTATTTAAAATGAGGGGAAAAGGAGTTCTAGTGTGCTCTAGAACTCAGGCAGAGAAAGAGAGAATTTAAAGACTGTGTAACCTACAATTAGTTACATATACACACTTTCCTTGGAAAAGAACAAGAACCATACATCTAGCCCAAAGGCCTCAATTAAGGGATGAAAAAAACCCACAGAGCAATGGTGGCACACATGGTAGATTATAACAAAGGATAAGAAGTAACAAATTAAAAAGGCAATGCTCTTTTCATGATTCATTCTGTCCTTAGAAGGAAAAGAAACTAGGGCGGGGGATAAAGAGCCTATCTGATGCTTGACCTCACACAAGTTGGTAAAGCAAAGGTGGTATGTACCTCAGATTCAGCAGAAATTCTTGTGAATTCATTTCTTAAGCATGTATTCTGGAGGCGAAAAATTTAAGATTTAAGAGGTAGTTCTGCCCGGGTAGCCAAGTAGTAAAGAACACTTGCTGATATTCCACAAGACAGGAGGTCACAGTCTTATCCACACAGGGTGTCTCACAAATACATTAACAACACTTCCAGGAGTTTTGACACCCTCTCTGGAAAGACACACACACACACACACACACACACACACATCTTTACAAAAAGAGGTTGGGGTAAAAAAAATAAACATGTATCTTATAGAGGTCTTACAGAGGTTACTATCTTATTAGTCTAACACAACCATGCCACCCTGAGTATATATGCATGCGTCTATATATTTAGCGATAGTTCTCCAATCTGAATTTCTTATCTCTCTTGGATCTCTTTTGTGATTTATATTTACTTGAATTCATCTATCACATTGAAGGTTTAAGTTTATATGGGGAAATGTAGTTGCTTTAATTTAATTCATTTCTTGAATTGTTTCTCTGTTTACTATTTACTTGTGCATTTGTGGCTTTCTTGTTGAGGAATTAAATCACTTGAAACTAGCTTGTTTATAGATTTTATTCTCTTGGAAAAAATTAACTCTGATTTATTAGTTTATCTTTTTAAAAAAATTCTTATTTGTAATTTTTAGGTTTATTTTTACAAACTCCTTCTTCCTGTTTTGCAGACTTTTTTGTTCTTCCTATCCATGTTGCTGAGTATTATAATATAATATAATACAATATAATACTATAATGTATTCATTATAATTTTGTTCTAGTAGGAACAGTGCCTAGCTTTATAGATTTTCTTCTGAACAGTGTTTTATCTACTTCTAAATGTCCTCATGTCACTGTAAATTCTAAATGTTTCTTTAAAAATCATAATTAAAAGTGTTTATTCTTGGGACTGAAAAGATGGCTCAATAGTTCAGAGCACATGTTACTCTTTCAGAGAATCCAACTTCAGTTCCCAGTACCCATGTTGGTTGGCTCACAACAGTCTATAATTCCACCTCCAGAGTATCTTATACCCTCTTCTGACATCCAATGACATCCAGGCACATGTACACAGGTATAAGTATACAAGGAGAGGAGAGGAGGGCACACGAGAGGAGAGGAGAGCACAGGAGAGGAGAGGAGAGCACAGGAGAGGAGAGGAGAGCACAGGAGAGGAGAGCACAGGAGAGGAGAGGAGAGCACAGGAGAGGAGAGCACAGGAGAGGAGAGCACAGGAGAGGAGAGGAGAGGAGAGGAGAGGAGAGGAGAGCACAGGAGAGGAGAGGAGAGCACAGGAGAGGAGAGCACAGGAGAGGAGAGGAGAGCACAGGAGAGGAGAGCACAGGAGAGGAGAGCACAGGAGAGGAGAGGAGAGGAGAGGAGAGGAGAGGAGAGGAGAGGAGAGCACAGGAGAGGAGAGGAGAGGAGAGGAGAGCACAGAAGAAGAGAGGAGAGCACAGATGAGGAGAGGAGAGCACAGGAGAGGAGAGGAGAGCACAGGAGAGGAGAGGAGAGCACAGGAGAGGAGAGGAGAGCACAGGAGAGGAGAGCACAGGAGAGGAGAGGAGAGCACAGGAGAGGAGAGCACAGGAGAGGAGAGGAGAGCACAGATGAGGAGAGGAGAGCACAGGAGAGGAGAGCACAGGAGAGGAGAGGAGAGGAGAGGAGAGGAGAGGAGAGGAGAGGAGAGGAGAGGAGAGGAGAGGAGAGGAGGAGAGGAGAGGAGAGCACAGGAGAGGAGAGGAGGGCACAGGAGAGAAGAGCTACTTGGTATTATGTGATTTATACACTTTGATTGAGCCTGTCTTCTAAAAAAATGAAAAAGATTTTGTATGTGTCTCATTTGTGTTTGATTGTTGCATGGGAACAGATGAAAAGAATGACATTTCCTGTTTATTTCCTCTTAATTGGTAAAAACAATTTTAATTACTGGTCCTTCTCCAACCCTTTTCTCAAGTAAGTGTTTGGTCATTTCTTGTCAACTTTAGCATCCACATTCCAGGAATACTGTATTACTGCTTTCATAAACATATTTGCATTTAAGTAGGAGACTCTTTAAAACCTATGTTCTACCAGGCTTCCAAACAACGCTGTAAAATCAAGTCATGTTGTAAAAAGACAGGTAGAAAAGTAGATGGAGGAAAGAAGCTGGAGCATCCCAATCTGTATCAGGAAGTCGTGGCCTATGAGAAACGAACCTCACCGCCTTACTTTCTAGATTGGCTACCCCATTGCTTTTCCTCTAACAGGAGAAATAAAGCTTTGCATATTTGTAAATTTCTTAATTAACTGTTTAAACATCCTTTACTTTTTTATGTATATAATATATGTGTTTTGCCTGCATATATATCTGTTCACCACTTGTGTGCCTGATGCCTGCAGAGACCAAAAAAGGCTGTCAAATCTCCTAAAATTGGAGTTAGATAATTGTGAGCTTCTAATTAGGAGCTGGGAATTGGACCCAGGAGCCCTGAAAGAACAGCCAGTCCTCTTATCCATTGAATTCTCTCCCCAGACCTTATGCTTCAACATGCTTTAAGTCATTAAACTGGAAAGCTTTACTCTGATTTCCTGTTTTCTAAAATAATACAGTGAGCTGATACTGTAAAAGTAGATTGTACTAAGTGGCTCAGGAGGGGATTTGATCGATCGGTAAAGGGTTTGCCTTGTATCCACAGGACCTGAGTTCAACCCCAGGACCCAGGGACCTGGCAGGAAGCTGAGGGTTTATATAATCCTACTGCTGGAACATTCCTACGACCTGCCTGGTAACAAGCTCCAGGTTCATGGAGAGACCTGCCTCAAAACATAAAATGGGACTTGACTGAACATTACTCCATGCCCCTGTCCTCCAACACACAGCACTGTAGGAAAAGCTTTTCTGTCACTTGGAACACTCTAGCAAACAAAGGGATCTACAAGGACTCAGTTCTCCAGTCTGTAGAAACATGAGGAGCAATACTTCCTTTCTTTCCACATGTTTTCTATGTGTAAACAACGGAGAAACAGATAGAAAATGATTTGTAAAGCAGAACAAAATCAGTATTTTACTAAGAAAGAAAGATCCATAGGAAACACTTATGATGCTATCGAAGATAACAGAAACATCTAGAGAAGTTTATCCTACACAATATGAAACTGTTTCCAGTGCACCCTTTAAGAGAAACAATATATTTTGCTGCTTCTTTTTCTCCCATATATTTTCATAGGCCTTCTGTTCCATTTGTTGTAACTTGCCCCATTTAAGTCTTAAGTAATTAATAAAGGAGAAAACACCTGGCAGTTAGACATGTTTGACTTCTGGCTCTGGTCTTGGGTCTTGTGCTTCTTGTTGAATATCCCTGGGTTGAATGAGTAATATCAGGAGGAAAATATCAGATTAATTCTACATAATGCCTGTTATATAATATGGGCCCAATCAATGGATCACAAAATCAAAGATAATGCATAGGGTTACAGAGTATGTATAATTCTCGGGCTTTAACAAATCTCCTTTGTTTTCTTAAATACACAGTTAGCTTATTTTATGTTCCAAATATAGATTAAGTAAAAACTCATGACTGAGACATTGCTGTGTAATTTATGGAAGCTCTTAATTCAGTTATTCATTCCCAATCATGATGCTTTTTTAAAAAATGGTATTTTCTTTTCTAAAGACCTAATTTTTAATTGTTTCTCCTGAGTAATCACCTAATTTCAACATTTTGTTTCTATTGACTTTTCATCTTCAATTCTCCCATAAAATAATAGATTCTAGTCTTAAAACTGTAAGACAGAGACCATACTTCCTCTGGCCATAATGGACTGAATATTCTATAAAACCAGACCACCACTGAGTAATAAACATCTATGAGGCTGCTATGAACTTCACAGAACTTCCCACTCTGCCTGAGAAGCTTTGAAGAGTATTATAGATTTTAGGTAGAGTTTATATAATGCCTTATCATTCACAAACATTTCACATTTCTAATATATGTCTTCAAAACACTAGCATATGCTGATCTTGTTATTGCTACTAAAAATGCTAGAGAAAACGAAACGGAATGAAAACACTGTCAGGCTGTCCTATCCCTGGCCAGCAGAACAAATACAGTCACAGGCAGCCTTATTTTCAGATTGACCTACAGTCTTTTGAGCCTGACTTTCTCTACTGTCACTGGTGGGGCGGGGAATTGGGCAGTGATTATTTGAGGTAGCTCTAATCAGTATTATAGCAATAGTGCTCTTTATTTTTGTAATAAACAAAAAGCAAGCTACAGAGAATCCTGGGACGTGAGGGAGAGAGAGGCAGGTCAAAAAAGCCAAGGTGGGGGCTAGAGAGCAGGACAGCTGTTAAGGAGATAAACTTGTGGTCCTTGAATCTTTGTCCATCACCACATGAGATAATTACTTAAAGACAAAGACCTCCTCTCTTCTGTTGCCTCCTCCAGAACCCTGTAGGAAAGGAAGGTGACTGCTGAGTCTTCATTTGGGGAGCAGCAGGAGAAGGCATTCTCTCCTTAGCTAAATGAGCCCCTTCCTGACAGCTGTGGGAATACATGCTTGTGCCACCAGGTCCCTTAGAAAATTATGCCTAAAATGACTAATGTTTAATCAGTCCAAAAATACAATACAAAAATAAAATTCAAACACACACACACACACACACACACACACACACACTATAACACACAATGTTTCAAAGGGAAATAATTTTAGATTAGAAATAATGTAGCTAGAATGGCATATGAACCTTGTTGCAAATCTTCTAGTATTTTTAAAGAGTGAAGCACTGGAACAGGACTTGAGAAATGCCCTGAGTTATGAGTTTTAAGTCTTGATTTTAGTTTCTGCAATTTCCCTGTCTAGCTGTGTGGTCTTACCCAAATGACTTAACCTCTCTGGATTTTTGGTCCTTCATACTTAAAATGAAGGGTTTGATTGTTCAGTGATGTCTAAGAGCCCTCCTAGAGATACAATAGTCCTAATCAATAATAATAATAATAATAATAATAATAATAATAAACATTATCTGGAGCTTTACCATGTGGAAAGGATTTCGATATGCATTGACTGATTGTCTCTACGTGCCAGCGCTGAGGTAATATTATGATGATTATACCCATTTTTTAGAGGAGAGATTAAGAAACCGCAAAATGGTAGAGCTGGCATTGAACAGATGTTCCCAAGAGGAAAATACCCCTTCAGTAAAGGAAGCAGCTGATGCTAACAAGGACAACTAACACCAGATAATTTAGAGCATAGCTCTTGTTTAGGGGTACAGTGATTTCTAGCTGCTGCATAGGGGGATGATAATCTACCATGTGGAATGTTATCTGATGATGTATTTATCAAAAAAAACTAATAAAAAGAAAATTAAAAAAAGATACAATAATTGTTACTGCACTACACCCTAATGAATTATTGTGTTCAAGGTTCCGACAAAAAAGTAATATTATACTCGGCTTATGTTTTAATTGATTTATTAATATTTTATCACAGGAATGTAATTTAAGCTCCTCATGATTTAGATCTCATAAACCTTTAGCATTTTGCAAATTCAAATTCCAATTTAAAGCCAGGGCGAGCAATTAACTTTTCTATCATCTTGTCAGGGGAGAAGGTTCGTGTTTAATTTGAGACAAAGTGACAGAAATATATATACACTGTATGTATTACTCCAATTTAATTTATGAGTCAGCACCATCCACCTTCAAAATGTAGATTTAATAGGAAGGGAGGAAAGAAAGGCTTTGCTGTCCTAATAGGGCTGTGATATCCACCCTGAATTTCATATATATATTTAAAAGTCCCTGGCTTTCTGAGCACTGCCTGGGCAGTTAGACTGCAGGCTCATTTCCAGTTCTTTTGTTCTAAGCCCCCTTCCCGGATTCTTCTTTCATATTCTTTCATACAGCATGTGACCTGGAGGATGTGAGAAGGCATTCCAACCCCTACCCGATCCTCTGCTCCAGCCTACCCACCATGCTGAGAGCCTGTTTTCTTTGCAGCTATCCCTACTGGCTTTTCTTAAACCCAGATGAGCCAGACAACATGGTAAATACTTCCAGGAAATCATTTCTTCATCACTTTTCTCATTTTCCCAAAGCAATCTTTTAAGTGATGTCTACCTAAAACAAATTAACAGCAGCAACAAAACCCCTCCTCACAACCTAATTTTCATTTGCACATTATTTACAGCAAATAAACCAGTGGTACTTTCCAGTGATCTTTCAAAAATTATTTAAGGACAGGAAAGGAATAGATGAGTTAAAATGATGAAGGCAGTCAGGTAAATGGAGGGAAAGACCTTCCCTTTGGTGATTATTAAACACTGGACCAGAGCCGCAGAAGGAGGTTAAGGAATTCTTCCTAGCTCTGTTATCCTATAATTCACCAAAGGCGCACAATGCTCTATGCTGATGAGATGAGTTACATGACATCTCCTCCCTGGTTCAATCAAAGGGAAGCAATTTACATCTCAAACCAGTCCCCTCATCAGTAGGACATAAAAACTGCAGAAGAGAGACACAGCAAATGTGCTTATTTATATAGCATCAACTCGGTTGCTACTGTTCTTTATTATTTTCCTTCGCTCCCTCCTCCCCTCCCCTCTATGGTGGCCATTTTGAATAGTATGCTTTAAATTCTAAAGTGAAGAAAAGAGAAGACTAAGAACAATTCCAGAAGAAAATTAAGTAAAGGTTTCTTGTGATCCTGAAAATCACTGGGCCTTGTAGTACTAGGCCAATCTTTTGTTCCATTTCAAAGTAAATTCTGATTCCCTTTGCAGGCCACATGAAAAAAATTAGAAGATGGTTAATAGAAAATTCTGGAAGAGAGCCTGACAAATGTTTATTTGCTTCCTAGGCATATAATGATGTGCTACATAAGTGAGTATAGTACATTTGTCAAAGAAAGGCTGTGCTGAATTAGTATGGGATTTTCATTCATAAAACAAATTTATTTTACTAATAGTCTCTATTAATCTTAGTTTAATTACGTTGGGCATTTTGTACTTGCACAAGTCAGTGGAAATAGCCCAAAATGTGTTGACTGCACCTGCATAAATGCAGTCCTATTTCTAAAATCTATCACAGGAAGGGGAACAAGCTCTCACAGACATGGCTTTTACACAGAATGTGGGATTAAGCAGAGGGGTTTAAATACAGGAGGTAAAATGGTAATCATATTCATCAAGTATACAAAGAAGCAAAAACAAGAAGCTCTAGATAATTCTTTTTAGTGGACTCACTAAAATAACAATAACAGCTTGATGAAGAGAACATGATTGTGGAAAGCTTGTCCATTTTACATTTTCTCTTTACATCGTGCAATAAAAAAGGAGCACCTGCAGTCTCTACTTGTGAGTGTATGTGTGTGTGATGCTAGAAGAAATCATAGGACATCAATTTGCCTTACTCTTAAGACTCCAGACTATAATCTCCAGTGCATACATCCCTGCCACAATGCCACACTGAGCCCTCAGCAATACCTGTGCAGTGCAAATGCCCTCCTTGGCCTGGACACACAGGCTTTGCCTTATATTCTTTATTATTCAAACACGTGAACCAGCATCTTATCATTTTAGACTTCCAGGTAAACACACTTCTTTGTCCCGAGTCTTTTGAGATACATTACACTAGAATATCTAGTACCTTGCATCACTCGGTGCCTGCTTTACTGAGACACACAGCCAGCTGCAGCATGACTGCTGTGGTGTCCTACTCCTTATCCCGGAGGGGGAAAATGTTGTTAACAGCACATCACGGGTCTTTGAAGTGCCTGGGAAAACCATAAACTTAATTACATTGGAGGGCTGGTGTGAGATTTCACATGAAATTTGAGCCTTAGTTATTAAAAATAAAAATTGCATTTACTAAATGCTTCTTACAGTAAACCAGTCAACTTCAAACTTTCAAGATTGTATGAGATAAACTGATAATTTTTAAAAACAGAAAATCCATGGGTTTCTAAGACGCATTTCATCTCGTCTCTTTCCTTTCCTGCTGGTTCTTCTTTGCTTCTCAGTTTCTGTGTCTCCCACCTCCTCTTCCCCTCTCCTACCCCCACCCCAACCTTTCCTCTTACACTTTCTACCATTAATTTGGAGGAGGAGATTGTAAAATTTAGGCATTAAAAAAATCCTATTTTTGTTTCAAAATCCATGCACTTTTATAACTTAAGTTTGTAATTTCAGGGAGCAATAAATTGCTTTATATGACTGTTTTCATAAGTTTGTATCTACTCTTCAGATACCAGAACATCACTATAGATTCCTATACTCATGCCTAATATTCTATATTACAGCTCGTGGTACGCTCTAAACAAAAGCAGTCTACTAGAAAAGATTATAAAAGCTTTTGTAAAGACATGGGGTGGAGAGCAGAGGAGTCTACATGTGTGCACGGGCACTTCACAAATGCAGTGCCACTGACATGGCACACATGCTCTTCCTCACTGCTCTGTATTCGCGTTCAAATCTCAGGCTTGAAATACTCTTTCACAAATGAAAGAAGTTAAGGACTAATCCATGCTTATGTTCTGAAACTACAGTTCCTGTCTTAGTTAGGGTTGCTATTGCTGTGCAGACACCATGACCACGGCAACTCATAAAGGAAAACATTTAATTGGTGCTGGCTGGTTCTGAGGTTTAGTCATTATCATCATGGTGGGAAACTGCCAGCATGCAGGAAGACAAGGTGCTGGAGAAAGATGAGTTTTACAACTTGATCTGTAGGCAGTAGAGAAAAACTGCTACACTAAGCCTAGCTTGAGCATGTTAAGACCTCAAAGCCCGCTTCCACAGTGACACACTTCCTCCAACAAGGCCACACTTACTCCAACAAGGCTCTAAGTCCTAATAGTGACATTCTCTATGGGACAAGCATTCAAACACATGAGTCTGTAGAGGCCATTCCTATTCAAGCAACTACAGTTACTATAGTGTTTATGTTATAATTAACATTTACAAAACACTCAGAAACTCCAACAAAATTAATATCTGATTGTCTTACAAAGTAATTTGCCAGAAGCCTCCATTGAAGAGGTAGAAACAAAATGTTTTTAAAACTGAGGAAGTTTTTCTACCAACCCCACAACAAATCCTTTGATCTATAATGGTGTGCTGCTGCGGGTGAGACAGGCTGGTGGCACAAAGTTTGTGGGAATACCCTACTTGACATGTGATTTGACTAGGTTCATTCCACAAGATGGAACCCATACTCAAAACTGTTTGGGTAACCAAGAACTTGGGCTAAATAGCCCAGGGACTTAGGGGAAAACCAAATAATACCGGTCTTTAAGAAAATAAATGGCAATGTCATTCTGCTATACTCATAGATCAGTTCTTTGCTCAGCCATTATCAGAGAAGCTTCTTCCTTAAGCAGCTGAGAATAAATACACAGACCCACAGGCAGACCATTATACAGAAAATGAGAGACCTTGGAACACTTAGCCCTTTTTAAAGGAGTATATCCATCAAATCCTTCTTCTCAGCTCAGGGAACCCTGCAGAAGAAGACTCAGAAAGAGAGTAAGAGTCAGAGGGGATGGAGGACCCTAAGGAAATAGTGACCTTTAAGTCAACAGGACTGATACACATGTGAACTCACAGAGAATGAGGCAGCATGCACAGGCCTGAATGGATCTGCATTAGATGGAGTCGTAGTGCTGAGAGGAGAAATAGACACATGCCTCCATCCTTAACCCAGAAGCTATCTCCAATTAGTAACCACTTACAAATAAAAAACTTAGTTTTCACCAGCGGTGGTGGCACACCCCTTTAATCCCAGCACTCAGGAGGCAGAGGCAGGCAGATCTCTGTGGTTTGAGGCCAATCTGGTCTACAAGAACTAGTTCCAGGACAGGCTCCAAAGTGAAACCCTGTCTCGAAAAACCAAACCAAAACAAAACAAAAACAAACAAACAAACAAAAAACCCTTAGTGTTCTTCAAGGAGTCTTCCTGGAGAAATAAACTACTGAGGGTAGACTGCATGCTCAACAGTAGAAGACAACAGAAAATGAACTCAGTAACAACACTGTAGAGTCCTTGTCTCATAATGTCATGTCAGGGCCTTTTTTTTAAGTTTCTTTTTAAAATTTAAAATTTTATTTTATTTATACTTATATGTTTTCTGTTTTTTTACCTCACAAGTGCTTTGCGTATATATTATAACTTCCAGTTTAGGATTTTTATGGGATTCCTGAATGTGTGAACAAATGGGTCTCTGCATCTATATCTGTCTGTTTTTTCCTATTCCCGTGTATTAAGTTTTGCTTTACCTTATTATATTATCTCTTAGAAGCCTGTTTCTTTTCTCATGTGAGATAAAAAGGGGTGGGTCCAGATGGGAGAGGATTGGGAGAAATTGGGAGGAGTAGAAGAAGGAGAAATCATAATCAGGATATATTATGTGAGAAAAAAAAGCTTTTTTCAATCAAAGGAAAAAGAAAAATACTATGATTTAAGTTTTTCAACTTCACAAAATCAATCAAGGATGTTTGCCATTCTATTAGAAATGTCAGTTCTTCAGAAAAATTAGAGATTTCCAAGACAGAATAGAATTAAGAATTACAATAGCACAAAATACAGTCCTCATGGCTGCTGGAGTGGATAACCAGTGGAGAAGGCTGAAAAGAAAGACCAGACTGACCTGGAGCCTCCCTCAGGGTCTGAGTCAATGCTGAGGACAGGAGTCAGAAACTAGCTAAGCAGTTCAGAGGCAAGGATTCTCAAAGGGAACAATTCCTTTATTGTTCCCCAGCTAGAAGCAGGAAATGTCCTTGGTTCTCAGACCAGGATTGCCTAGAGGAAGCCTTGACTTCCTATCTCTGATAACTGAGCACCCTGCCTGGAGACTGTCTGTGAGGGTGAGCAATGCTCAGTCCAAAAACAGGACTTTTGCTAAACAGCTTTGGAACTGGAAGTTTAGGTTTTCAGGCTGAAAATGGGCTGTACTTACGTCCTGTTCAGGCTACCTCATAAACTGTTTGAAGGTTAGCATATCACCAGGGGAGAATGTTACAGGAGTCTTCCCCCAGAGCTTTGTTACAGCTTAATAAGGCAGAGCTAAATCCTCATGGTTAAAGAAAGGAATCTACTACGAAACATTCTGATCAGCTCCAAGATTAAAGCATCACATACTACTTTCCCTTCCTTTAAGAGCTAATCCATTTTCCACTGCCACTCACCTGATCAACAGAGTACCTACGAGGAAGACTAGCGTGTCAATCACCTGGCAAGGAGACCGCCACTCAGTAAGAATGGTTCACCCGTTACTATGCTATAGAGATTGGAAGAATCAACTCTTTAATGAGATAAATGTACTTTTCCATCCCAGAAACTCCATGCTTCCCGCAGTACTGAGAGTTACTACAATACAGCTGTATTTTCTAACTCAGAAAATGAACTTTACTTTTTTTCTTTCTCTCTCTTTCTTTTAGATGCTAGTCAGTCTGAGCAGAAATGCTTCCTCACTCTGGACTCAGGTTTCCCTCTTTTTACCTGAATCCATATCCCTGTCACCATTCTACCATGCACTAGCTTACAAATAACATGGTTTTTTTCTCCTCTCACTTTCTGTCCTGCCATGGCACTTTTCTTTTAAACTAATAAAATTATCCTCATGTTCCACCTAATTCAATTCTTAAATTCTCTTATTAACAAGAGTAAGAACCCTGAGGTGTGGCCTCAATTTCCACAATAACATATGACTCTCCAAGCGGGTCTCTTCACACTGTCTTGTGGCATTCTCTCTCAACAACAGAGTGAGTAGTTGGGTTCTGTGAGGAGACAGAGTCCTGTGACACCTGACTGAAAATATTTGCACCTTTTATGTTCCTGTTAAAATTACAAATATCAAGAAAGCATCTTAAAACCTGAAACTAGAAGTCATTTTGTAAAGTATGTTGTTATTCTCCAGTTCACTCTATCAACATAGCTAAGAAGGTTGTCATTGCCACCCTTAATGACTGGATTTTGTTTCTTTCATGACATTTATTCTTTACTAAAATTATATATTTATTATTTATCTCCTCTCTTCCCTACTAAAACAGAGGAAGTACTATGGAAGCCAAGTACTTTTTTGTTTGATTCTTCATAGTTTATGAGTACTGTGAATTGCTCTTAGTAGACGGAATGGGTAGTCGGTGATCACTATAAATCTGTTGAGTGAACAAAATAGTGTTAATTTATTCTTCTTTAAATTTTGCAGCTTAAACTCCATCCTTTAAGGATATGAGAAAGCATGGTACAGTAACAATCCTTAACACTCTCAATGGTATAGAAAGCTGTGTGAAGAACTCACATTCTAGGAAGAGTACATTCAGACCTGTTCCGAAATCACAGCTTTTTGATAGGAAACAGTTGCAACCTCTCAGGTTAGTCAGGCTGAAGCATGGATGGGATTAACTAAGGAGCCACCAGCAGCACCACATACCCAAAACGAAACCTTCGCCCTCCCATCAACTAATTCTTTTACTTAGAATCAGAGTGAGTAGTTACTGCCCCAAGCCAAACACTATTTAATAAGAAGAGGCAAAAATCAGAACTTTGGAATCCATTACACTTGGGGTGCCACCTGTCACTTATGTAACAAGATATTATCACCCATCTGTCCAGACTAGTGAATCATCAGGTCTTAAATGCCATTTACTTCCCCCAATAGTGATTCCTTGGCAATTTTTAAAAATCATATTATAATGAAAGGACAGATCATTATTTGTTTTCCATTTAGATATATACTGAACATCTTATTATTTATTTATTTGTTAATTTATTTTTTAATGTGGTATACAGCTTTACAGTATAAACACCAATTCAGTGAGGTCATTTTTGGTGGAGAAAAAATTGTCTATGATAATTTTAGTGGCAATAATAGTTCTGTACATTTCTCTCAGCAATTTTCAACCTCAGATTTCTAAGCACTATGCAAACATTAATTTACTAAGTTATGCTGTGCTCTGTGAGAATTAGAATATTATCACATTTTCATTATTTTTAGCTGAGAATCACATGACCTTAGCTTATCATGGCCACACAACAAAGATAAAAGCAAGTAGAAAGATGATTCTGTTTTAGAAGTAGGTGCCCAGGAAGATTAATGAAATGTAATGAGAATATATCTAAAGCATTGTATTTTTCTTACCTACTTGTTCCACATGAATTTTGTTTAGTCCAGAAGCTGTGAGCTCCAAATGAATGAATGAACATCCTTGAAAATATTAGGGCACTCTCTAAGAATATTATTGCTTGGCAAATATTGATCTATGTCATGTGTTAGACACAATTCTAAGAGATATACTTCTAAGAACCAGTGTGTTGAGTCTATGTAAATAAAACTCTGTGTCTTGTTTAATACCATGTCAATCTCCAGAGCCTAGATCTGACCAGAAGCCATAGCAAGTGTTGTACGAATCAATGATTTTCCCAAATAAATAGTCAGAAAACAACCACCCACTCAATACTACCTGTCTGAGTTGTGGAACAGGCTATGTTTGTAAGCTAGAAACACCACATCATAATTTTCTCATTAGGAATAAAGCAAAAAGATTTGATTTGATCATATATGGGTGGATCTAGAACAGGGATCCCCTTTACAAAAGTATGAATTTGTTTAGCAAAGATTTATTGATCACATACTGTGTGCCAAGTATTGGAAGAAAAAGTATTGTTTTTAGAGGTTATACCATTTCTGTGAGTCTGGAGGAGTATGTAAGTATAAAGTACAATTGTAGGCAAGCTATGCCTATGAATCTGTTAGTATTGTTTGCTATTAACATTTTCTTCCCTAAATTACAGACTATTCAACAATCGAGTTTATTGTTTAAAATACATGAGGAAAAGCCGGGCGGTGGTGGCGCACGCCTTTAATACCAGCACTCGGGAGGCAGAGGCAGGCGGATCTCTGTGAGTTCGAGACCAGCCTGGTCTACAAGAGCTAGCTCCAGGACAGACTCTAAAGCTGCAGAGAAACCCTGTCTTGAAAAACCAAAAAAAAAAAAAAATACATGAGGAAACTATAGAAAAATGTAAGAATAATGATTAATTGAATCAAATACCCATAAAATGGATGAGTGATAATTACCTAGATAACTGGATTAAGTTTTGAGAGACTTATTCATACAACCAAATGGATTCTGAAGGATGTGAGTTATATATTAATCGTTATTCTTCGTAGTTCTCACCTTACACAAATATGGTTTCATTTGGACTACTTCAAAGTAGGTTATACCTACAACTAAAACAGAAGTTCAGAAATAATACCCCTGTCTTAATTACTTTCCATTTGCTGTGCTAAAACACCAGGACAAAGGCAATTTATAAAGGAAAGTGCTTAACTTGGGCTTCAGTTTTCAGAGGGTTAGGTATATGACGGAGAAACAAAGGCATGGTGGGAGAAACAGTTGAAAGCTTACATCCTGATCTACAAAAAGGAGGCAGAGAGCAAGTGATTTGGGAACATCCTAAGTCTTTTGAACCCTCAAAACCCATCCCCAGCAACACACACCCTCCAGCAAGGCCACACCTCCTAACCCTTCCCAAACAATTCTACTAATTGTGGACCAAGTATGTAAACACATGAGCCTATGGGGCATGCTCATTCAAATCACCACACATTAAAGAATAACACACTAAATCCTAACTTGCAGAGATACATGCACATCTGAACATATTTTACCCTGCATATTAGTTACCTGTCTCATTGCTGTGACAAAATAACAGAAAATGGAAGCTTAAGGAAGTAGTTTATTTTGGCTCATAGTTGAGGGATTGCCATAGCAGCATGTGCATGAGACAGTTATCACACTGCATCTAGAGGCAGGAAGCAGAGAGTGATGAATATCAGTGCTCAGGTCACCTGCTTCTTTACATCAGTCAGTTGAGGTGGATCTTCCTATCTCAGTTATCTAGAAAAGTCTCTTATGCATGACACAGCAGAGATTTGTCTCTTTAGTTTTTTCAAGATTAATATCACACCCTGATAATCTACTTAGCTACTTGAAAATAATCTCAATTTTGACCAATTCACATTTAGACCAGAAAAATATGCTTTTGTAGTTAACTCTTCTTGAAAATGGATTATTTAGACATGTTACAGACTTCTTACATTATGAGAAAGTCAGGAGTGAAGGGTATCTAAGTTTAATATGTACCATTGGTACTAGCAGTAACCTTAAGTTTTATTCTTCTAAATCAGAAGCAGAAAATGTTACCTTTGAGGTAGGAGTTCAGCAATGTTAGGAAAAGCAATCTAACCACTCCTTGATAAAGGAAAATAAGCTAAGACATGGTATTGTATTTCTAATATACCAAAATAAGAAACTAGATATAAAGAATAATGTTACAGCTCAGCTGGTAAAGCTGCCTGACACCAAGCACAATCACCTGAATTCAATTACCAACACCCATATGGTCAAAGGAAAGAATTGATTTCCATAACTGTCCCTGGCATGCACATGTCATACATATACACACGTATATAAAATAAAGAAATATAATAATAATAAAACAAAAGAAACTAGGAGAATCTGCTTCTACCTCCTGGCTCTATGATGTTGTACACTGAAATTTACATGTAAAACATTACCACATTCAGAATTATTTCACATTACTTTCCTGAATGTACCTTCTTGGCAGTGATAAAACCACCCCAAGCACTCCACTGTCACTCAATGTACCTGTCCATTGACAGTGTCTCTAGCTATACAATCGAGAAGATTCATTGGAGTTCAATCAGAACCTTCTTGAACATCTGTATTTGACATTTTTATTCATTTTGTTTATTTAGTCAAAGCAAAAAAGATTTTCAAGATCAAATATATCTTCTTTCCTTTATTCCTATTTAACCTATTCAAAAACTTTGTGGTTTTGTATATGCACAAGTGTTTGCATATGTGCTTGTATATGTGTGCATGCATGTGGAAGCATGTATACGTACAGGCCATCATCTTTCTCAATCACTCCCCTTCCCCTGCTTATTTTGGACAAAGGATCTCTCACTCAATATGGAGCTCACCAATTTAGTGAGTTGGATGGCCAGCAATCCCTCCAGTATTCTCTTGTCTCCATGGTCTCAGTTCTGGGATTATAGGCATGCAAAACCATGGTTGGTTTTTTGTATGGGTGCTAGGAATCTGAACTCAGGTCTTCAGGCCTGAACATAAGTGCTTCACTGACTGAAACATCTTTCCAGTCCTTGGCTTCTTAGTAATTATTCTTCCCTTTGATTAAAGTTCATGTCAATTGCCAATATATACATATACATATATATATATACATATATACATATACATATATATATATGAAAGTTTTGTAATTCTCTTAAAATAAAATCATAAAAAGTAGCGACTTCATATGATATTTAGCATACAATTCTAGTTGTTTCCTAATAGCTTTCATGTGATAACAACCATAATTGTTGCCTATTCTGAAAAAACTCCCAAATTTCAAGAGGCAAATGGACTACAGATAATTCAATAACAGAAGTCAAACTTGTAGCTATTACTATATGTCAAAATTTACAGGAAATTGAGGACTATATCAAAGTGCAAAGGTAACATAATATATACTTTTCTTAAATTTTTCTCCCACAATTTTCTCCTCTCTATTGACACATTCCCTTTAGTCTACATATGAACTTTATGGTTCCCTTAATAGCCTGCACTTAATGTTATTTTTAATACACTTCCAAGGATTAAAAAGTTTTTTTCTCTTGGAGTTTTGTTTCATAATGACCAAATGAAACTCAACCTCTCACTTATCTCTTTTTTAAATATTTATTTTTATTTTTTTTATTAAAAATTTCCATCTCCTCCCCTCCTGCCACTTCCCTTCCCTCCTGCCACTTCCCTCCCCTCCCCTCCACCCACACCCCAACTCCCTCCCTCTCCAGGCCAAAGAGAAGTCAAGGATCCCTCCACTATGGGAAGTCCAAGGTCCTCCCAACACCCCTCAGGTCCAGGAAGGTGAGCATCCAAACTGACAAGGCTCCCACAGAGCCTGTCCATAGCGCAGAATAAAAGCCCAGCCCCATTGTCCTTGGGTTCTCAGTCAGCCTCCACTGTCAGCCACATTCAAAGAGTCCAGTTTGATCACATGCTCCATCAGTCCTATTCCAACTGGCCTTAGTGATCTCCCATTAGATCAGTCCCACGGTCTCAGTGGGTGAACGCACCCCTCTCGTTCCTGACTTCCTTGCTCATGTTCTCCCTCCTTCTGCTCCTCATTAGGACCTTGGGAGCTCAGTCCAGTGCTCCAATGTGGGTCTCTGTCTCTATCTCTATCCATCACCAAATGAAGGTTCTATGGTAATATGCAAGATAATCATCAGTGTGGCTATAGGACAAGGCCAGTTCAGGCACCCTTTCCTCTGCTGCCCAAGAACAAGCTGGGGACATCTCCTTGGACACCTGGGAACCCCTCTGAGTCAAGTCTCTTGCCAGCCCTAAAATGGCTCCCATAATTAAGATATATACTTCCCTGCTCCCACATCCACCCCCTCCTCCATCCCGATGGTTTGAATGCAGAATTCTACCAGAACTTCTCACTTATCTCTTATAAACATTAATAACATTCTTATTCTTCCTACAAAATCGTGTTTATTGTAACAGGGCTGAAAGAACACAGAAAACTGAAGCATGTGGCATTAAATTCATTACAAAAAGGATCGTGTACTGAGTCAACACTTCTAGCCTCCTACACCAACACAACGATGATTTCCCATGGTGTCTATTTCCAGTGTGTTTGGATCTTCAAGCAAATATATTTGTCTGAAAACAAGGAGATGTAGGAAAGTATTTCTTCATGGCTTTTATGTTTTCAGCTATTTTTGGTTGACATATTGAAAGTCATATATAACATTCTCAATTTCTGTATCTTCTTATGCACCTTTCAAAGAGCAAATTCTTATTGAAGTGGTGTATCCACCATTCCCCCACTTCACAGGCACAATGCATTCTACAACAAGTTCTTCTTATCTATTAGTTTCAATTTCAGTTTAAAGATAAATATTCTGAACAAAACTCATGATTTTTACCATCTCAAAACTGTTTCCAAATTCATTGCAATAGAAAGCTATCTGTAACATTAAGAATATTAACATATTTTGAATATTTCCATTGATTTCCTACATTGTCCCTAAATCCAAGTGCCAGATATCATAATTTGAGGATGAATGCAGAAACCTCTCCATGAGCCCTTCCCTTTTGTGTCTGAATTTGTTTCTTTAAAATTCATGGATAAAGGTACTACTCCTAGAAATAATTTAACTTCTCTTTTACTTCATGAATGTTGTTATCCCTGTTCTGAAGATGAGGAAGCACATGAACTTCTCTAAACTGTTGGCAAGTGAGAGACTGAGGACTTTAACTCAGGGAGGCTAATGTGACAAGCTCAGCCCTTCCATTATATTGCTCCCTTCAAAGCCTAAGACAGGATAACTAAACACCTGACTTGGGAAGAAGACAGCATAAGTACAAAGCTCATTCTTACCATTCACTTATGGTTTTTGGACCAGATCTTTATCACTATGGACCTTAATTTTCTGTGTACACAAATAAAACATTAGTCACTATTGAGTATTTTACACAAATTGTTTCACTTAATAATTAAAATGATTTGTTCATATTCTTGGGTTCTGCATCCAAGGATTCATATGGCCATGGATCAAAAATAATTCTAAAACAATGTTTATCTGATAAGCATGTACATTTTTAGTCATTATTAAGCAATCTAGTAAAACAAATATTTATATAGCATTTATATTGTATTAGATATTCAAAGGAATCTAAACATGATTTTAAATATTCAAGATGTGTGTAGGTTATACACAAACAGTAGGTCATTTTATGTAAGAAAATTTAGTGTCCACAGCTTGTGTTATTTGCAGAAGTCAAACCAACAACCTCTGGAACCAGCTTTGAGACTGAACATGGGCTTTAGTCAGTATTATCTGAGTAAAGTAAGGTTAACTATCTATTGTTAAGCAGTGAGTAGGAAAGAGAGATATTCTATTTGACAAAATATAAACAAATATTAAATAATAAGCAATGAAATCTACTTCAGAGAACTGTGAGTTGCATCTCTGTCAGGATTAAATGGATGGGCCCTATCCAATCAAGCAAAGATATGAACAGAATCAAATGGTGACTTCCTGGCAAGTGAGAGGGCCTCTCTCCTTCCTCTGACTCCAGCTGTAACACTGGTTCTTCCTAAGCCTGGTGGTCTTCAGACTGTAGCAATGCCATCTGATCGATTTTCCATGCTCAGGCCTCTATCTTTTGGCTCACCCATCTGTGGACCTTGGGACTAAACAGACTCCATAACACTGTGATTCATTTTCTTGTGTAACCTCTTTCTATAAGTGTATGGATGCTAAAGGTTCTCTTCTCTCAAGTACTCTGATCAATACAACATGTAAATACATCACATATGCACACAAACCCAGCCATGAATGCAGCTTAAATATTTCCTAGTGAAAACCAGGAGATAATACAACACAGCATGGAAAGCATGTTCCTTTAACAAAAGCAAAAACAACAGGTCCAGAGAATGGAAATGATGTTTTTAAATTTTCCTTGAGACGGGGTTATCTTGTAAAGACTCTGGCTGTACTGGAACTCACTTTGCATACCAGGCCAGCCTTGAACTCACAGAGATACCCTGCCTCTGCCTCCTGAGTTCTGGGTTTAAAGCTGTGCCCCACCACAGCCAGAGAGGAGCATGACATTTTAAGAGCACTGGAATCTTAGAAGAAAAGAAGGACACAAATTGAAAACAAAACCCCCAGACTGTTCCTGGGGAGTAAATGGTAAAGACAGCAACCACCATCAGGTGGATTGTCCTAGACAAGATGACTAAAAGTTACTTTCCTGACTGGTAGGGAATCGCCATGATTCACCATGACAGCCAGGTACATGACAGAGGTGGCCCTCCACTTTGGGAAGTAAGAGATTACGAGACAATGAAGGAATTAACACAAAAGCTCAGGCTTGTTTTCTGTCTCACTGTGCTCTATCCAGCCAATCCAATTTCTGTCTGCTAACTTTAATCCCAGCTCTAAGGCACTCAAGATTAAAAATACTTCTCTACACAACAAGATGGGCACCTCAACTTTTCAGATAAACCCTTAGTTTTAGCTGAGGGTGGACAATTCCATTTCAGTTACATGGGTTACACTGCAAGCTTGGAACGCTTCTCAGCACATAAGAGTCATACTCTTTGCCAAGTCTCCCAAATATCTTTGTTTAGTTAAGGTTAGGGTCGGTGTGATGCCTTTAACAAGTACACATAAAAAGAAAAATAAGTGACATTTACTCAGTCTCGGGGGACCTATATTTCCCCTACCCTCTAGGCTAAAAACCAAAGAAGCTACAACTGCTGGGAAAGGAAGGAAAATGATTTTTAAGGAAAATGAAAATAAAAGCAAATAAAAAATCATGTCCAATTCCAATATATGGCATCTATTTTTATTTTTCTCAAGGAAAATTGTGTATCATTGCCAAAATTCTCCAAGTAACCACAACTGACAGACTTCTCAGTATCAGAGCAGGGAGAATCGCAGTAATTCCTGCCTCTTCCTCTAGCAGATAAAGAGCCAAGCACTCTCCAAGGAGAAGCAATGCTGCTTTCCTTGATTTTTAATCTGCTTTTATGTCTCCTAAACACAGCACTCTGTCTTATGTAATTCAAGGTTCACAGAACAAACCTCTTTTACCCGAAGCCTTAAAACTAGTGCAATGAATTTTTATATTTCCTTCTGGCTACATTTACTAAAAACCTACTCTCATTATGCAACCAAATATATGCTAGTGATGTGTACATTATAATTTTACAAAGGAATAAAGAGTACTGTCAATAAATAGAAGAAATGAATCCTGTTTAGGGATGTCCAAACAAGCAGAGCTATGCAAACTTAAGTCCTTTACCATACTGAGGATCTTCATTTGTACCTGATACACATGGTCAATGGAACTGGACAATAAAAACATTTTTAAATAAATAATTATCATATTCCATTAGCTTGTACCAAGACATTTCATCAGTTTTATAATAAAATATACTTAGACTGGTTTAATTATTTTTCACTATAAAAGTAGCAACTGTAGCAACTCAGTATGGAAATGCTGCCCAGGCAGAAAGGGAACCCAGGAACTGAGACACTGCAGATAACCAGTCTAATTACCTTAACAGTCAGTCACCTTTGTGCAGGCAAAACAACCCAACTGATAAGAGTGCTCTGATTAAACATTCCTACCAGGCCATGGCCTTTCTGTGCATCCTCTGGTATCTATCCAAGCTGCTTCTGTGGAGTTACTAGCACCTCTCCATCTTTTCTAGTGATAGGAATGAAACATCGGAGGTAACTAGAGTAATGTCAGTGTCAAAAAAGAAAGAAAGATTTTTAAGTCCCTAGTTCTAGACTCACTGGAATACTGAATTAATGTACTTAGGAAGAAAATGATTCCCCTGTGTTCTTCAGATTCTGCCTCAAAAGCTTGCTTATCAGGTCTACTTAATACAAAAGAAGTTTTGTTGGGTACTTCCTCAATATCTGCCAAGACTTTTATTTTTATTAAGATTAACACACTGCCTTTCATTCATCCACTCATACATCACAGATTTCCCTGCCTATTGTCTCAGTTAGCTTCCTATTGCAGTGGTAAACATCATGGATACAAGCAACAAGGGAGGAAAGGTTTATCTGGCTTAGAGGATATAGGCCACCATCAAGGGAATTAAAGCAGGAAAGTGGAGGCAGGAACTGATGCAGAAACCACAGTGGGACTCTCCTTACTGGCTTGCTCTCCCAGTCTTTCTGTCTAATCCAGGACCACCTATCCATGTTAATACTGCCTACAGTGGGCTGGGCTCTTCACATCAATTATTAATCAAGAAAATGCTCCCAAGACATGTCCAGAATGCAATCTGAAGGAGGCAATTCTTCAATGGAGGTTCTCTCTTCCATGACTAAGCTTTATGTCAAGCTGACAAAAACTAACCAGCATAACTATTAAATCAAGCCAAAGACTTTCAACTTCTTTTTTATGAGTATCATCTCATCATTTGCTACTTCCTGACAATAATCTGCAGCTGATTCTTAAGGCTTTTTATTTTCTTCAACTTCCTTATATAAACAGAGTTAATATCAGAACTCACAGATGTATAGCCAACTTAAAAATTGTCGACTGAGTTCTGCAGAATCCACTCACGTGTTTTTGCCCTGACTTTTCTACCACTTCTCTACTGTTTTGCAGGCATACTTTCCATTTTTGTTATAGATCATAGCAGGAACCTTCCAGAGTTCTTCTCAAATACTCAAAAGAGGATGGCTGCTGAAACTGCTCTCCAACCAGACTCTGTGTCTCTAGTTTAGACTAGAGCATAGCACAAAAGGAAAAGCGCAACTTGATTCCTACCCAAAGACTGTGCCTATCAAACCCAAACAGAAGAATCTCACAGTGACTTCAGCATACACCTAAGGGTAAGGCAGAGTTAAGAGCATGTAGTTTTGTTGATGGTTCAGAGATTCCATGTTTGCTTGCATTCCTACTGGGCAGAAGATAATAAAGCTAAAACTAAACACAACAGTGAAGAGGCAAAGCATAAAGGAGCCTCCAAACTGTGAGATTCTGTAACTAGAAATATCGTTACCTCTTTTTTATATTATGGTAAATTTGTTAGCAGCAATATGTTCATATAATTATATATTTTATTGTTTTAAAATATGTGATTGCTTCCCTTTAAAATAATATTAGAGCCAATACTGCTGACGATATAAAAACTGCATCTGACTTACGGTGCTCTCTCTGAAGTGGAAGCAAGGAGACAAGTCCACCAGCAGATGCCTTCATTTATATTTTTGCTAATCAGCAAGCTTGCTTTCTTATCTAAGTTCTGTGCAAATCTTTTTGTTTTCTCACAATAAACTACAAGTGTGAAATTGCATCAGCGTTATTACCAATATTTATTTTTGATGGCCACAGCTTTTCTAAACTTTGTGTAGACATATGCTTAATATTACATTACCCATCCAGAATTCCCTTTCTAAAACATTAAGAAAATGAAAGTATAAGAAAAAAAGTATCATTTTCAGAATACGAAGATATTTTTAAGAAAGAACTCCAAAATGGACATTTGATTTTGGATAAAACGTACTGCATAAAAATGTGTAGTGCGGCCAGCCTGGTCTACAAGAGCTAGTTCCAGGACAGGCTCTAAAAAAGCTGCAGAGAGACCCTGTCTCGAAAAACCAAAAAAAGAAAAAAAAAATGTGTAGTGCGTGTTAGGAAATCATCAGAGTCCTTGACGTTAGTACTGGGATAGTATCAAGTTTCCAGACATATCAATTAAGTAATATCAAATATAAATGATGGCTAGTCAATCGTACAGAGCATAGTTACATGGCTCAAGAGCTACCCAAGGTGGTCTTTAATTCCTACATAACAATAATGGCTAATAGTATTCTAATTGATAGTGTCTTACTTGCTAAATGTCTTGATTACTTAACCATATAATCTTGTGAAGATTATGGCTATCACAAATAATGCCTGAAAAGTCCAAGTCTCTTCTCTCACCTACACACAAGTTTGGTATGGTTAACAGGAAACTTTGTTTATCTGATTAGTAAAAAGTGAAAATACATAAGTAAAAACTGCATTAGGAAAACACACATGGAATCAGGGTCAGGGTCCATTCTGGTTTGACATTCTCCTTCTATTTCCTTAAACTTTTAAATTCAGGGATAAGTGATAGCATAAATCACACACATCTACAACTCGTTTCTTCACTCTCTGTGCTGGTGGTTGTGGGAATATGAGAATGAACTTGTGTCTCACATAATACCTACTTTAGACCAGCAGCCAGTCAGAAACACACACTGAAAAACATTCCAATTCTCATCCAGTTTCTCAAGAAAGCATCCAGTAGAGTGAAGATGGCCGGGCAAAAGTTGGGAGCATGGGGGTGGGTGTGGGGTGGAGGTAAGGGAAGATGGGGAGAGAGAAGGGAGAAGGGGAGAATTAGGGAGAGCCTGTGGGAGTGGATTAATAGAGATGGAGGAAGTGTGGATATGGGAGCAGGGAAGAAGATATCTTATTTAAGGGAGCGATTTTAAGGTTGGCAAGAGACATGGCTCTAGAGGGGTTCCCAGGTGTCCAAGGAGATGTCCCCATCTAGGTCCTTGGGCAGCAGTGGAGAGAGTACCTGAACTGGCCTTATCCTATAGCCACACTGATAAATATCTTGCATATCACCATAGAACCTTCATCTGGCGATGGATGGAGATAGAGACAGAGACCCACATTGGAGCACTGGACTGATCTCCCAAGGTCCAGATGAAGAGCAGAAGGAGGGAGAACATGAGCAAGGAAGTCAGGACCGCGAGGGGTGCATCCACCTGAGACGGTGGGACTGATCTAATGGGAGCTCACCAAGGCCAGCTGAACTGGGACTGAACGAGCATGTGATCAGACCAGACTCTCTGAATGTGGCTGATAATGAGGACTGACTGAGAAACCAATGATAATGGCACTGCATGTGCCATTATTTTGATCCTACTGCATGTACTGGCTTTTTGGAATCCTAGTCTGTTTGGATGTACACCTTCCTAGACCTGGATGGAATGGGGGGGGGGGTCTTGGACTTCCCACAGGGCAGGGCACCCTGACTTCTCTTAGGACTGGAGAGGGAGAAGGAGGGGGAGTTGGGAGAGTGGGAGGGAAATGGGAGGAGGGGAGGAGGTAGAAATTTTTAATAAATAAATAAATTTTAAAAAAGAAATGAATCCCCATTCTGTGTTGATCACTTTAAACATTTTTAAAAGGTGCTTTAAAAATCTTTCTACCATCAGTCCCATTCCAACTGAACTTGGTGGTCTCCCGTTAGATCTGTCCCATTGTCTCAATGGGTAAACACACTCCTCACGGTCCTGACTTCCTTGCTCATCTCCCTCCTTTTGCTCCTCATCAGGACCTTGGGAGCTCAGAATGTGGCTGACGGTAGAGGACGACTGAGAAACCAAGGACAACGGTGATGAGCTTGAACTCTACAGCATGGACGGGCTCACTGTGAGCCTTGTCAGTTTGGTTGCTCACCTTCCTGGACTTAGGGGGAGCTGGGAGGACCTTGGACTTAACATAGTGAAGGGAACCCTGATGGCTCTTTGGCTTGGAGAGGGAGGGAGTGGGGGTATGGGTGGAAGGGAGGGGAGGGAAGGGGGAGGAGGAGGGGAAGAGATGGAAATTTTTTATAAAAAAATAAAGAATTAAAAAAAAAAATCTTTCTACCAGCCGGGCTGTGGTGGCGCGCCTTTAATCCCAGCAGGCGGATCTCTGTGAGTTCGAGACCAGCCTGGTCTACAAGAGCTAGTTCCAGGACAGACTCTAAAGCTGCAGAGAAACCCTGTCTCAAAAAACCAAAAAAAAAAAAAAAAAAAAAAAAAATCTTTCTGTTCTTCCTTTCTCCCTTACCATCCCACTACAGCCTATCCATCCCTGACAGCTGGGCTATGGTTATCTACAAGAATGTAAATTGTTACTTTCACACTCAAGAACTTTCCAGTATAGTTAAGATAAAACAACAAACAATTAAGATACAGTCCAGATTAAGACAATACATTTCTATTTAATTGGCTTCAATTACAGGTATATAATTCTTATTGCTAATATCAGACTATGTCACATACAATAAACACAAGCCACCAAAAACTGATTAAGTTGAGGAGTGGTCAAATTACATAAGAAGAACAAGAAAGTTATAAGGGAAGAGAAAGTAGGAAATTTAAGAACAAGCTTAATGGAAAAAAAAAAGCAGACCAGACAAAAGGAACTGCATTGGTCTGTGGTATTTGGGTAGCAGAGTTAGGGAAGCTACTCTTGTCAAAAATAAAGATGAACTGAGATAGGAGTCATAGCTTCCTATGGGCCACTGGGCATTGAATGCCGTGGTTTACATGATTTAGTTCGACTAACAGAGAGAACCAAACTTTGAGGGAGATCAAATATTTTATGACCTTCTCAGCAGTAACTGGGAAATCTAGGTTTGAAACACAAAAATATTTCAAAATGCAAATATATCTATATTCAATTTAACATGAAATCCAAGCCAGGTGTTCTGGATACTTTCATGCTAACAACAACTTCTTTCAACAAATCAGAGGTATCTAGAAGGAGGAATATCACTTGAGAAAATGCCTCCATAAGATTCAGAGGTAGGGCATTTTCTTAATTAGTGATTGATATGAGAAAGCCCAGCTTATTGTGGGTGGGGCCATTCCTAGGCTGGGAGTCCTAGGTTCAGTAAGAAAGCAATCTGAGCAATACATGGGAAGCAAGTCAGTAAGCAGTACCCCTTCACGGCCTCTGCATCAGCTACTGCCTCTGGGTTCCTGGCCTGTTTGAGGTCCTCTCCTGACTTTCTTTGATATGGAGTATAAACCAAATAAACCCTTTCCTCGCCAACTTGTTATTTGGTCATGTTGTTTTGCCACAGCAATAGAAACCCAAACACTGGGAGTATGCCTGGGATTACCAACAACAACAAAAGCAGCAACAATTACTTATTTGCAAAATGATGAGAGTCTGAAAGAAATTCATATAATTCTAAGGTTTTTCTCATGGTAATGTACAAATTAATTTCATGGTCAGCAATATATACATGGTATATAAGATGAGTTCACCTTAAAATAATTTAGTAGGACATTTTAATTTTACATAACTGAATATTGAAGCCAAGTACCTGATTTATACGCCGTCTGTGAGGAGAAAATTTGAGAACAAGTAAAACATACAAGTTTTGTCCCCAAAAGACTTTCTAAATCTGTGGGTACTGTTCTCTGACAATCAATTTCTTAGAGTTGAAAATCATGAGGTAAATACCATTTAATCCTATCACTAAGCACCCTCCTGCCAAGGACTTGTGTTGTTTTTGGCTGACAGGGTCTCCAGTACCAAGGAGAATTCAGGGTGCTGTAACTAGCACAGTGCATATATTTTTTGCAAATTGTTTACTCAGAGAACATTGGTTTCAATGAAGGAATGAGTAGGTCTATATGTACAAGTATGTCTGTGATATGAGTACAAATACATAATAAATGCATAGGCCATATTTGCTGTCTTACTAAATTCATTTTCATTTGCCATTTGAATCACATAATTTTCTCCTTGAAACTTTCAAGTGGCATTATAAATGTCTATGTCACAATGCTGTTGGTTTCAAAGGCCTTCAGAAGGAATCAAGGGTTTAGTATATACCACAAAAGTCTATTTATAAGGTACCCTTTAGTTAGTTTTCAGGTTTATTAAGAAATGATTCAAAATACTTTATTAAAGTGTTAATATGGATACTACATATTTTTCTTTGTTTTTAGGAGTGGGGAAAACATAAGCAATGTTTCATTTCTAAAACCAAGTTCCTACAAAGCAGAGCAGAAGGACTACTTATTACAGAATTTCCCAGCCAAATTCCCAAAGGGCCCCCAACAGGCTTTCTCAATTTGTGGGCACTGTCCTCTAACAACCTATTTCTTTCCAGACTCTCCTTGGAAACCAAAGATTTATGTCATTCTCTTCATATTTGAAAAGGAAATTGGTAGTGGTTAAAGAAAAAATAAAAATTGAAAGCTTATTTTTATCAAAGAATCCATGCTGTCTGGACAAATAAGTCATTAATATGCCCTGGGATGGAGGATCCACCAGTGACTCCGTCTCTGTGGGGCTGCTATCACTGTTTGGACGGACAGAAATCCAGTTCACATAAGGTGTTTGTGAAGAAGAGCTGTGCTTGGACATGCGCTTAAAAAAGAAAATACTGTCAGATAATAATTGGGGAATCAGACCTTCCTCTTTCCAAATAATTTATAAATCTCCAGCTCAAATTCTAAAGTTAAGGAAAAGTCAAACAGACTGAAAACAGTTCTCTAAAATGTGAATATTCACTTAGCAACCTGAAATGGTGTCTGTTCTGTGAATTCATTTAAACAAGCAGGTATTGCAACATTTCATCGATAGCTTATCAAACAGAACAAGACTGAATAAAAACGCTTTCCTAGGGGAACTCTCTGGTCATTGTTCTATAAAAACATGTGAGTATATTGCTATATGCTCATCTTCACAGGAAGTTACCCAGCTTAATAAGCACAGACCAGCAAGTTAATATTAAAATTCACTTTGATTCCAGTGGCAACCAAGCTGATCCAACTAGGAGCTATTCCATAAACCCTTATTGTCATATTCGTCATCAGCACTCTCAACAGAGACTACTGCCAGCACTAAGAAGCCAGCCCTCAGTTCACCTCAGGAAATATGTTGCACAGATGGCCGGCCCAATTACAAGACAGTAGTGAGGTGGCCCTATTTATCTTATCAGAATGACACTCTGCTAATTTTTCAATTCTCCTTATTGATGCCCTCTTTCATGTATAGGTCTATTAGATTCTACTTCCTCTACTGTCCTCCCAGGACTTGGTGCTTGCCAACTACAATAAGTTGCTTTGACAACTTGTCTAGCTATACAATACTCTGTTTCTTTCCCTCTGCAGACTTTCTGGCTTCAAATGAGTACCTTCAAATATATCAGACTATCCAGTCAAACTATACAACAGGGGGAAAAGCATTCTAAACACTGTCCTGCGCAAACCATAATCTTGCATGTGCCCATAGTTTTCTCTTTTCCTCTTTACCTTCATAGATAAATCCCATTTGCTATCTTGTCTTCTCCTATCTTAATACAGAATGACTGCCGTGACCACCCCCATCCAGCTACGCCATTCACCGCCAGCACCTCTGCTCTCCTCGTGTGCTTCAAGAAGAACTGATTAGCACTTTGCATAATTAACCTGATTAGCACTGTGCATAATCAAACTGATTAGCACTTTGCATAATTAAAAAGAAATAATAATAATAACAATAATAAGCACTAAGTAATATCAAAAGCTGTTAGTCCCTCATCCCTTTGGTTAACACCAAGATGAGTTCAATGCAGCACATCTTGCACCTCACACTGAAATCTTTTCTGTAACTCTAAAGTCAAGAAAGCAAATTCAAATTCTTTCAGTCCACAAGCCCACTACGGTTTTTATATACACTCTCAGATACCAAAATGTTCAGGTTTTTTCATATATATGTCTCCCTCTATTCAATCTTTGATATGCCATGCCTACTACAGTAGAAAAATGAGAATATAACACCAAATCAATGGAAAACACTTAGAATAAAATTAGAATCCAAGATGTATGTTGATTCTGTTCCAATGAAAAGGAACTAGACAGCTTATCAGGAAAGCGTGGTATGGCCATTTACTTTGTGTGATCCCAGCAAAGTGACTCAGTGTTTATGACCTCACACCCTTCATACTGATAATGAAAATGGTAACACTAATTATGATATCTCAATGGTTGCCATAAAAACAAAGTAAGAGTTTAACAAATATATTGTAAAATATGTCTGTATACTAGCAGACATAAATGAAGCATCCTATTAGAGGTCCCTAAGCCTCTCACCCCCCAAACATGACTTCACAACATAGACAGAATCACAGATTGAGTAATAATACAATTTTATACTTATAATGTCTTCAAATCAAAAAGTTATAAAGTCTTTTTTGCTTAATTTTTCATATTTCTCAGTCAATGACTGAATATGATTATAAATATGACTCAGAGTTATAATTTTACTGTAGTAATTATTGTATCCATCACGGCTCTCATTTGTGTTTCCACAGAGGTTAAAGTCAAGCTGTTCCTAGAAATTCACAAGAGAATAAAAGAAAATCTAGTATTTTTCTACTAATTTGGGAATTCGAGGTGAAGAACTTTGAGAGCCTGTTTTTCTATACCCCATCATAGCCAACCATCTGTTCTTTGCCAGCTCTTACTTCAACTTCCCTTCCCTCTAAGGAACCATCTCTGAGACCCCCGTAGGTGGTCAGAATTTCTGCCTCATTTTCCCAAACTGTGTTTGTAACTTTTCAAACCTCTGTGTACTAAATGGTTGTATATACAGCTCCTTTTGTGGACTCTGAACTCCCAGAGCTGCTGGTAAACCTGTTCTTGCTCCCACAAACATTGCAAGAGAGACACATGCGATGGGCACTCCACATCTTTGTCATGGCTGACTTGAGGAAGCTGAATAGCAATACAGTATATTAAAGCCCTCACCCAAACTCTTCCTGGATCTACCTCTTCTGTTGTTAGATCTAACAGGCTGGGCAAAGATTAGGCAGGAGGTAACATAGGAAAGCCCAGTTGTATTTGATAGCTGTGCTGCCAGATGGGTACCTTTGTGGAGAAGTATCTGGAAGCCACAGCTAGCCTCCCTCGACTGTATCAGAAACCAAGGCAATGGCAGCAGGGCACTTTCCCAGTTGCCACCTGTGCATGAATGAGCATCCTGATGGGGGGGGGGAACAGAGAGAGACACAGACAGACAGACAGACAGACAGACAGGAAAGAAAGGAAGGAAGGAAGGAAGGAAGGAAGGAAGGAAGGAAGGAAGGAAGGAAGGAAGGAAGGAAGGAAGAAGGGAAGAAAGAGAAAGAAAGAAAAAGGCAGACAACTGAAAACTGCAGGGACTCTTCTGTCCTGAATTACGTCCAGTGAGGAGGAAACCTGTCTCGCTCATCAAACCATTATTGTCATTTCATTAGCAGAGCCATTTTTGCACACCTCCACCCAAGTTTCACTTAAGTTCTTGTGAGAAGTAATAAACCTGGCAGGCTGGCACATGAGCAAAAGTGTGGTACAAAACGGAGGCAGGACTGCAAGGTGAGAAACTAGTGATGCTGTCATAAGACAGCAGGGACCATAAGAAATTCTTTAAATCCACAGTATAGAACTTGGTATGGAGGCAATGCCTATAACCATGATAACAACAGGAAAAACCAAAGGATCGGTGTTCAAGTCCATCCTGGTCTACATAACAAGTTTCCAGCCATACAGAGCTGCATAATGAGACTTGGTCTCAAAATCAAATCCATGATGTATAATCCAATAATGCAGCCCTGGCCCAGGGTTGACCTCTACTGCCTGCCAAGGCTGACCCTCTCCTGCCTTCCCTGGGGCTGACCCACTCCAGGTCTCTGGAGTTTTACCTCCTTTTCCTAAGTAAATCCTTGTTTCAACTGTCTGTTGACTGACTTCTTCCCTCTGAGGAGACAGGAACGTAAGAGAACTCCACCCCAGTTACCGTCCTCTCTCCTCAGCACACCTCCTTCTAGAGAAATGGGGCCTGTCTGTTGTTTGTCCTTACAGCCTTTTTTACTGAAGTTTATTAATAAAAGGATTTGGAAATAGAAAAAAATAAGCTTTTACTATATAAGTGCTACAAACAAACATGGGAACTGGTTCACTACCTTAATCCCTGGGATTACAAGGTTATTTGACATACCCATAACCATATATCTGATCAAAAAAGGCATTAGTCACATGTAGTCACTCAGAGCAAGATGGAAGTGTCTAGAAGAAGCTAGTGGTTACATTACAAAGTGAACAAGGCACTGACCATGACAAATTGCAAGCTTCTCTCAAGAAACTTACAGTTTATATATCTTTTAAGGAATTTTTTAAGAGTCTGGAATGGAGTCAGAACCCTCCCTCCTCAAAGGTAAACTAAAAGTAACCAGGAAGACCCGATGCAAGGATTTCTGTCAAGAGACCATGGGCATTTACCAACCTAAAGAACAGCTTCTTCTTGGGATAATCATTCATTTTACATTTCATTTAATTCAAAAAATGCTGCTGTGGAGATTATTCAAGTCCAAATGTTCCTGGGAAGGTGCTTCCAGTAATTCTGGGAAAGAAGCCAATCCTCTAGTTTTATATGTAAATATTTTAAAACAAGCACATATATATAAGCACAAAGGAAAGGTCAAGAAGATGTAAGTCTTTAGAAATCTATTTTAATAATTTTTTCTATAACTGTCCACAGAAGTTTGGGCTTTTTTGTAGTGTTACATTTTCTTTTACACAATACACCTGCTTTTTTTCCCTAAACTAAATATTTCTTCCATCTAATGACTCTCTTTATTAGACAGCATCTAATTTGCATACATTTACATACAATTTAACTGCTAGCTTGTGAGAACAAAGAAATGGCTCTGTATTGTACTGAAGGACAATACTCAGTAAAGGAAGGTATAAAACCCAACCAGTTCTATAACTGTGTAAGCTCTTTGTCTCAGTCACACCAACCTCTTTCTCTTTTAACATGCTACTTAAAACGGGTAAAAATTATTTCATCAAACAATGAAAGAAACTACTCTGTTTAAGTGTCTGCACCCACCCACAGCATGGTTACCACAATTCAGGTCCAAGTTCCCTGATTCTCCCATAACTTCCTTTACTATATTTGATAACTCAACCCCTTTATTTTTCCTAGTGTCCTATCTCTAAAACAACCTCGGATCCTTTGATAAATTTTTCATTCCAATACTAATCTGGGCTGCTATTCTCCTCACTGCTGAACAGACCAGATCTTCTCATGCTGGCTGCTGTTCTTTAGTGAACAAAGCATACTCTCACCCGCACTAGGTTCATAGATTTTCCTTGAGACTTCAGGACATTTTGTAATAAACCACTCTTCAAAATAAAAGCTTTTCCAGGTCCACTGGGGAGTTGATGGGATGAAGACTTGAACATAAAGAGGACGGCCACACAAGGCAAGTTACAAGTAAAGAGCACTTGAGTCAACTGTTCCCCACTCAGGTGTCCCTTTGTGAGTCTCCAAGCCTGCAGGGCTCTTGGGTAATGAAAAAGAGAAATAAACCTGAAAACCAGGACCCTTGACTGTCCTAGGAAGTAACCCCCCCACACACACACACACACGCACACTGTCACACGGTGACTCACTATGCCTCTTCCTTTAGTAACTCTCATCCTTGATGCACAAAGAGAGAGATTATAGAAAGCAATCTCAGAAAGTTTGTTCAGTGTTTTGTAAATATTAACTACTGAAAACACACAAAATAAGTAATAAAGCTGCGGTCACAACCAAGTGAAAATAAACATGAGGGGAATTCAAGTTTCTTAAAGGACATTGAAAAATAAGGAATAAAACTGCTTCAAAATTACAATAAGTAATACAGATGTTAGGGAGGACATGCAGACAACTGAAAGCTATAGAACTGTCTATGAACCAGCAACATAGGCACAGTGGAAACAACAGCACCGATGTCTGAGGCTGAAACAGCCTGAGACTTTTCTCCTTAGAAGTAGATTTAAGATCATTGGCCTGTGTTTTTGCATCTGATAATGCACATTTACAATTTTAATGACCAAAAGAGGTGTGAACTTGTCAGTGATAAGTGAGGAAATTCTACCACTCTGTAGGGCTGCAGAATGCCCACATGATTTGGAGCCTTCGACAGCCAAACAGATTGCACAGGCGCTACACGCGATCTTGAGGCATGTCTGATTTTCCACCTGGTGGGAAGCCTGAGTTAGAGACAGTATCAGTGCTGGAGTGCTGGCAGAAACCAACTCTGCCAACGCTTTACCCCATGAGCAACTATGAATATTGATTAAAATAGAGCACACAAAAGAAAGTATTAGGCACAGTCCTTACAAATGAAAATCAAAAAACACCTCTAACTAAGCATTGACTAGATTCTAGACAAACTAGTAAATAATCAGAAAGTCACAGGCCTTCTGAAAATCACGACTTATTTCTAAAAACAGTTTTAAGTTCTAGAGAACTGATCTCCGACCCCCAAATCCCTTGTTCCATGAGAAATGAGCCCATCACTTCATGGTGCTGCAGCATCTGTCCTTTCAGACACTTTCAGTACATTTTACATGACATTTCTGATTCTCGGGCTCATTAAACCTTCTCGTTAATGGAGATTTCAGGCAGTACTTGCTTTGTGTCATAGAGAACTATTTGCTGATACGCAGCATCAGACTGTTTTTTTTTTACACTGTAACATATTAAATTCATGGTGTTTGTTTTAAAAGCACCTCTTATTACTAACTCAGCCAACATCACCTGTGCTAGAGGTAGTTAAGATCCACCTCCCCAATGCGTGTTACCACGGTGACAAAGTAGTGACCTAATTTACACACACCTGCTGGGTTAATTGGGCCAAAATGAAAGATGATATATATGCTCAAAATCCAAAACTGATTTTTCCCTCAAAATTAAATATTTGATTTTTTTAAATTAGCAGTTTCTAAAGCTAAGAACATACTCCAGGTGTGCATTTGCCAGTTAATATACCCTGAATGTTTCATGACACTTGAGCAGCAAAACATATTGAGTGATGAATACAAATCTTTTATGTATTTTCTGCATGCAATGATTAGTATGAGTAAGTGGTCTCAATCACTGAATGTGTGGGTATGCTTGAAGGGTCAGGTTACTGACTCCAAGCAAACAGGGACATTCAATCATGCCAAGTTAGCACTGTCAGGACTGCCTGCCTGTAAAACACAAGCTCACTCTGAGGAAAGCTATACTTTATGGCCTTTACCAGCATGGATCAAGTCTTGAACCAAAAATGTCCACTTTCTTTGACCTCTTCCTGTCACTCTCTTCTCTCCTTTCTTAAACCACTGAGAACTTTCTTTGGGTCACAGAGTTTTCTGCTCCCAACAGACAGTGATATGAGCAGACAGCTCCTTTTACGGAATGCTGGTACAGATCAGCCATAGATGTGTGCATGCACACAAATGGCCTTGCTAAACACATCAAAAGGCTAAAAAGATCACAGCCTTCGTTTCATTTATCAGGGATGTCCTTTAAAGTATCTTCACAAAGATATTCCTCTACCTTCAATATAGAAAAATTGGAAGCAACTTGCACGTGCACAAGTAAGAGATATTGAGATGGCATAGCATACATTTATGGACTGCATAAATATTTCAAGGAAAATTATTTATTAACAAAAAGATATTTTCATATCACATGGCTAGCTAAAAAAATGGCAAACTATAACTATACATCGTGAGCATAGCCCATGGTTTTAAAAATACATTAATAACTTTCTTTTGATAGTAAATATATCAAACATGACTTTATTATCTTTATTCTAACATTTTGAATTTCTCAAATAGTTTTATATTTAGGTGTGTTATAAGAATATAAAAAGTCTATATGATTACATATGATTTAAAGATATTAAAAATAGAGCTGGAGAGGTAGGTCAGCAGTTAAGAGCAGTTCCTGCTTCTCCTAGAAGACCCAGGATTGATTCCCAGTATCACATGGCAGCTCACAGCTGTCTATAATTCTAACTGTCCAAATCTTGGGGATCCAATATCCTCTTCTGGTCTTTGGAGGCAATGGGGATGTGTGTGGCACACAAATATACATGGAGGCAAAACACACATATGCACAAAAATAATAATGAAAAATTTTAAGTTGAAAGTAGAAGAGAAACATTCTTGATTGCCCCAGCCATATTTACCCTTCTCTAACACCAAATAAATATTTAACACTATAAGATTCTTTGGTTGCGAAATATTCAACGTCTGTAATTGCTTTTTTTTTTAAAATAAAGCATTATAAAGATGCAAGCTATCAGAATCCTTAGCCTAAGCTCCTTTGAAAACTAAATAAAATTACATGAAAAAATTGCCTTTTAATAATGATGACTACGTGGAGCCAACTTTTCAAGACACAAAGTTATCACGTGGTTATTGCATCTTGCTCAAATTACAACATTCACGTTTTTATTCACTTGTTCAGTTACAGGGTTTTACTGATAAGTGCTTTTCTTAAGTAAGTAAAATTAACATTACCATATGAACTGTATTTGCTGTTGAAAGAATCTCACTAGGGGTTTGATTTACTCTATGATGCTTTTGCTGATTTAATCATTGCTTAGACAATCAAAATATAATAATTTATTCTTATAAATGAAAGAATTTCTTGGGACTTCCTATGTTACAAACAGTAGACATCAGTGATGGATTCAAAAACTGTATGTCACTTCTGACATTTCTGGTTTTCTTTTCTTTTGTCTCTGTGCTAATCTCTGCCATCCTAAGAAGTCTACGGGACAAAAGGGGTTTCTTTCATTTCAAGTGAAAAATAAAACTGCTATTTCCACTAAAAAACAAGAGTAAATGCATTTGTGAAAGCATATATATTGAAAATTTTAGTTAAAGCAAGGATATAAATATTTTAAAAAATGAACCACAAATGTGCTAAAGAAAATATGAGTAATTTCTCCTCATACAAGATTTTCTAACAAAAAGTAAATGACTGGTAAGTACAGATACACAAGTATATTAAGGGATTAAAAAAATTAATAACTAAAAATTTGAATACAAAACTTCACTTTTTTTCTAAGTACCTTAAAAAATGAGATTATCATTTAATTACAGCATTTCTCCCTTCACTTTCTCCCCTCCAGCACTCCATACATGCATACATCATACTCCCTCCCTGCACATTTTCAAATCACAGACTCTCTTTTCATTGTTAGAACACACATATACATATATATATATATATATATATATATATACATATATACATATATTCCTAAATATAACTTGTTGATTCTTTATAATGTCACTTGTATGTATGTCTTCAGGTCTGATGGCTTGGCACTGAATAACCAATTGGTATGCTTTTCCCAATGGAAGACCACCTCTCTAGCTCCCAGCTTTACTAAGTCACCATTAAAACTTAACTTTTATACAAAGAAGCTAAACAAATTGGTAAAAGGTTTCTGGAAAAAAATAAAAAATGAAAACTAAAATGAAAACTCAATGAAAAGAACAAAGTTTTTAATATTCAGAGCATAGAAAAAGAAATGTAAATGTGCAATAACTTTTAAAAATATCATGTAATCTACCTGATATAAATTGCACAAAAACAATGATAAAATATAATTTTCATTCTTCCAATAAGATAAATAAATAACTGCTAATATCTTCTACTGAGGAGGTTGTAGGAAACCAGGAATATGCTGTTAACAGGCACAAAACCAATTATTTTTCTTTTAGGATTTCTTTATTATTTCCTGTGGAGATCTCCCCCAACCCCCAGAGTGCCAGGTTTTTATTTATTTGTTTAATTATTTATTTGTAATGGTATCTTACCATGTTACTCTGGATAACTTGTAAAACAATATACACAGACACACACAGACACACACACACACACACACACACACACACACACACAGCACCCACACACACCAGTCTGGCCAGAATCCACAGAGATCTGCCTGCCTCTGCCTCTCCGGAGCAGACAGGAATTAAAAAAATGTACCACCACAACTTGCCTTAAGTGACTACCTTTGAAACTAAACTTTGAAGAAACAAATTACAAATATTTGAATATTGATTTCATTTATTGAACATTGATTTCATTTCTATTATTAAGTTCAGTAAGTGTATTTTGCTAGATTTGCTATATTCTTGGATGAACAGGGTAAGTTGATAAAGCCATTATTTTCTTTGCATATCTTTATGAATCACCCAACCTTTGGAAACATGTGTATACATTAGAAAATAGAAAGAGTAAGCAAATTGTTTAGTGCCACAGCAAAACTGAAAGAATACTGTACTCAAAAAGTAAAAGATTGTTGAACTTCCCATACCACACTTGTTTACAGCAAAACACTCAGCTTGCTGTGGCTGTTCCCTCTTCTGTAGAACAACTGAATCAGCAGATAACATACCCAGCACCTTACCTAACAGCTCCCCAGTTTATGCTCTTTATAAGCCTGTAATCTGATAGGGAATGGTAGAAAAATACTCTGGAAACTTAAATATCAATTTTGAGTATCTATATCTACTAAAATGAACAAGTATCTATTTAGTGTTTTGTATGCAGACTGTAACCATGTTTTTGTACCAAAAGCAAGTAATGTAGCTGTTGAAAAATGTGGAAAACTGAATATATTAAATATTACTTTAAATGCTACATCACTGCCTGCATGAGCAGTATTTCTAGGTCTCAGTTTGGCTCTGATACCTTTTGTTTTAAAACAAAGTTTGTAAAAACTTGCCAAAGGAGACTGATCTAAAGAGTGTTGATTGCACTCCTTATTGCCTGCCAACCCACGGACACAACTCAGGTTTATTTCTTAATGTACCCCATAAATGCTCTTACATACACAACACGAGGAGATGATGTAGGTGTGTCTTCTATCTATCTGTTGATTTCATTTGTTAATAAAGAAACTGCCTTGGCCAGCCCTTAGGTGGGTGGAGTAGACAGAACAGGAAGAAGGAAGTGAGGTAGATGGCTCAGACAGTTGCCCTGCCTCTCCTCTCTGGGGCAGACCACCATGCCTCTTCTCAGGGAGAGAGATGTGATGAAGCCAGCCGCCAGGCAGACATGCTGAATCTTTCCTGGTAAGACACCGCTTGTGGTGTTACACAGATTATTAGATATGGGTTAGTCAAGATGTGAGTAAGAGGCTGAAAATAATAGGCCAGGCAGTATTTAAAAGAATACAATTCCTGTGATGTTATTTTGGGGCATAAGCTAGCCAGTGGCCGGGAGCCGGGTGGCTGGGAACGCAGCCCGTCTGCTCCTCACTACAAGGAGACAAATGTCAAAATTAGTTTTTAAGTCATAGATGCATTTTCACAAGCACTCATATAAAAGCTATAGTCTACAACAGGACAAAATATGTTTTTTTCCAACTTATAAGAAACACCCTCTATCTTGCTTTTAAATTATGATACACGTTTTCAGTACAATAATGGCTTTCATCACAGTGACTTAACATTCTGGACATATAAACAGATTTTTATAAAGGCTCTTATCTCAGGTATGAGTTGGATGACAATTTTCAGGGCCAACTAAATAATATAATGGAAATTATGTATTATAGTGTTTTTGGAAAATCAAGTACTCCATTACTCCTTTTTAGATTCTATTATTGAGACAGGAATAGAGTCATGTGAATTTCCTTAGTAGTTTTGAGGGCTTAACCAATAACAATGCTGATATTAATCACAGGACAGTTTATTTTGCAAAGTGAGATATTTGGATCCTCTTCAAGACTGCACTGAATGAGTTTTAGTTTTGCTGGTTTAAAAAAATCCTGATACTTAAGATTTTAATCAGTTGTGAACTAAGTTTTTAATCTGCTTTTGTAATTCTTACAGCAGACTGACTACTTTCTTCTGAATTGCCCCACAAGTATTACACATTTCATGCTGTGCCACTAAGCAATGAAAACCTAAACAATGAGGTGAACGGAATATTGACTACACTTATGAAACTCAGGTAACAATACATGTCATCAGCTCATCACCAAATACCTTAATCTTCTTACACAGTAATAATTTAATTTTGAACAAACAATTGGTAGAATTTTTTATTTCAAGATGAAAATGTAGGTGAGACTAAAAGATTCTCTATGTTCAACTACTGGGAAGGTAAGTATATGTTCCCAAAAATTTCTGTCTTAAATCATGGGCTATCTGTCATGACATTAATACTAGCAACAAAAACACTCAAGTCTATTTCGTACGGCCTTCTGTCTAATTTTCAGTCTTGTATGCAGAGAAAGAAAACAAAATATGATAATATTACTTTAAATAGTAATTGTTCAGGCTGCAGAGATAGCTCAGGAGCTAAGAACTCTTCCAGAACACCTGGATTTGATTCCCAGAACTCGCAAGGTAGCTAGCTCCCAAGCATTTGTCACTCCACTTTTAGGGGATCTGACACTTTCTTCTGGACTCTTTTGACATAGCACACACACACACACACACACACACACACACAGAGGCAAAAAACTCATATACATAAAATAAAAGTAAATATATCTTTTAAAAATGATGACTGACCTAAGGAGGAAAAAAAAGAGACTCAAGAATCCCTGAGTCCTCTGGAATCTGTTAGCAGAACCAACAGTGAAATTGCTAGAAAGAGCTTATAATAGACACAGATCAGATCCTTCCTTCTGCGGCCAAATCCACTCTGTTTTACAACACAAAGTCTGTCACATGTGACAGAGACATGGTTGCGAGTATTCAGTCCTCTCACACACTTTTCTTATGGTCCTGCTTGTTACTAGGAGAAAGAGAAGATCTAATAACCTGTGACAGACAAGTCAACACCAGGATCTCCCCTCCTGCAACACCTGTCAATATGCAGCCCTTGGCAACCTCTAAGTCTCTAGATGTCAGATTTCTGCAGCCCTTCCTAAAACTGGCTCCTTTACACGCCGTGTGCAGAGTGAGTGCTATTTTCTCTGAATGGCTATTCACGACTCCTATCCCCACTTCCATCCATTCTTTAGACTATTTTTTCCCATTGTATGTCATGAATATCACCAAGGACTTCGTAAATATATCCTCTTTGCCAGTTTATTATTTGTTTAGCAGTCTAAACATACCCATTCCAGTTATCATGTTTGCTGTGTAAAACACAGGATGGTTCTCTTACAATTCAGACTATTACTATTCTCTTATTATTCTTACTCTCTGGGGCCCAGGATCAAATCTTACCTATACCAGGAGGAAATCTGCAATCTAACTGGTATGAAAGGCCTGAAATTTCAGCTACATGAAAGGCTGAGGCAGAAAAACAGCAAGTTAAAGACCAGCTTGAATAACTGTCTTAAAACAAACAAACATAAAAACTAAAAAACGAGGCAAGGATATAGCTCGCTGGGAGGGTGCCTGCCCCAGCATGAATGAAGGCCTAGATTTAATCACCAGTGCCCAAAAGAAACAAGAAAATGATAATCTAGAAAAATATTTTCCAACTGGGTTTAGAAGAAGAGATAAACTAGGGTATATTCACCTAATTAATATGTTTTGGATAAAAATCATAATTTTGTATTTATAAATTCAAATTTTCATTTTAACTTCTTTTCTATAGCAAGGAGGTATAATGTTTATCTCTAAAATTTTTGTCCTATAATATGTTTGCAGAGAACAAAAGTTCACAAAGAAAACTATTTTGTTCAATAGCTAATGCAAGTAATATTTATATAATCATTTCACTAATTGTCTATTCCAAAGTTCAAATTTTGAAATTATTGACTTAAAGTTCTAATTATGAGGTAGGAAGGGTTAATAAATGCTTCCAGTGGTTTTCAATTATTTTTGGAATGACTGAACTCTACACTTCACTGTCTCTGACTACCTTCACACTAATAGTCTGATCCTTATTTACAGAGACCCAAAATTGCCTCCTTCTCTTAGGATCCAGTTAGGAGAAGTAGAAAGAACACAGGTTTCTGTTCTGTGGTAAGAGCTGTTTAAACCCTCCCCCAATCACTCATTGGCTACATAATATTAGCAAGTTACCTCTTGGTGGGCATGGAGGCACAAGCTTTTAATCTCAGCACTTAGGAAGCAAAGGCAGGTGGATCTCTGTTTGGGGCCAATGTAGTCTACAAAGTGAGTTCTAGGACAGTCAGTGATACACAGAGAAACCCTATCTCAACACCCCCACAAAAGGAAGTGACCCCTCTGGGCCATGCCTTGCAATTCTCTCCTGCAATGCTAGCCTCTCTGTCCTGATCGCTTAACAAATGTATATTTTGTAGATATAGTCTTAAAACAGAGTGATAGCAAACATTAAATACATTCATCAGATTGTCCTGTACTTTTAAGAGGCAATGGTGCTAAGTTCCAGGTGCACACTGCTAATCTTAGAGGAAAGAAAAATAAGGCGTTAATAAGTGAATGCATAGGATCATGGGAAAATCATTCTTGTTTTAAGATAAAACCTAAATCCAATATCTGGCATCTTTATAAGAAAAGGAGAAAGAACACAGAGACACACACAGAGGAGAAAGCCACGTACAGATGCATGAAGTTTAAAGTGGCAGTAACAATAGATGAGGAAAAGAGGGGGCCATCTGAACTCTGATAAACAGATTCCCCGCTTGAGCCAGCAGAAGGAATGTGGTGCTGCTGCATCTACACATGGATTTCTGACCTAAGAACTATAAAAAGTATGTTTCTATGGTTTTAAGCCACACATTTTGTAGCAATGTATTACATCAATGTCAGGTATGTCGTACATGGTCACCAGAGTTTTCAAGTCTAAGAAAGAGGAGAGACAAAAACATCTTACATACAGTTGGTGACTGCAAGGTCCCCAATAGACAGAAGATCACAGACCAATCAACTGGAGACCTTACTGAAAGTGTTGTCAGTGGTTTCTAAAGTAGCAAGTCAAACTAACTAACAAAGGCTACACTACCTGTACTTGGTGAGAGATAATATCACCCTTTCAACATAGCCAGAATCCAGTCCAATACTATTATTCATCTTTTAAAAATATAAAACTAATAGATTTGTATTTTTAAATTCTAAGTTATACTGAGGTGAATAGTTAATGAATATTGTATTATCACATATAATTAATACCAAGGTTATGTTTGAAATTACTTAATTGGACATAATTCAAGTCTTTCGCCTAATGAAAAATTGTTTATGCTGCTGAAGACTGAATTTAGAGAGTAAATGTACCAATTTTTGATCGACGAAAATTTGAATATGATTTCAAATGACAAATTTACAGGGGGAAAAATCAATTTTCTTTTGGCCTTGGGTATATACTATCCTGATACTGGCAATGACTCTAATAAGTATACATTGCTTTGCTAGGGGCATCAGCCTAGCATGATTAAAGGTTATGCTTGAAATGTCTCCTGATACACAAAGTTAACTATTTCCTAAGTAACACTGAAGTCAACTATCCTGTTTGCTCTAGAAATTTAAGGCACAGTAAAAATACTTCTAGTCCATTTTTAGTTTACTTATTTATTGTGTGTGTATATATATCTTTGTGTATAAATATATTTGTATACACATACATACACACACTAGCATTATATACACAATTCATGACATTTCATTTGTATTTTAATAAAGTTTGCCTGATGATCAGGGAGTAAAACAGTCTAAGCAGCCACACTAGTTTACTATAGAAACCGGGTGGTGCATAGCTTTAATCCCAGCCCTAGAGAAGAATATAAAACAGGAGGAGACAGCTCTCAGACACACTCTAATTCTGAGATTCTTGGAGACAGGATCACTATTTCAGACTGAAGTAGAGATAACAGCCAGTGGCTGACTCTGACCTTCAGGTTGAACAAAAATTCTTTGAGTTTTTATTAATTGTGCTACATAGATATAATCACTTAAAGCTCAAAATTCAGAGGATCCAAATTTTTCAATTCTGTAACTTTAAAAAAAGTCAGAACCTACATTAAAAACCTGTTTTTATGATTTTAACAACAGGAAAATGGTTAAAAAATCGTGTGTGGGGGGGTAAAATATCTTTTAATAGTTTTTTTCTTTGTATAAGGGCTCTAGCTATCCTGGAAATTGCTTTGTTGACCAGGCTGGCTTCATACTCACAGTGATCTACCTGCCTCTGCCTCCTTAGTGCTGGGACTAATGGTGTGTGCCACTACTGCTCTGCTCTGCTGTTCATACATCTTACCAGAATATCAGAACTGAGAAACTCCCTCAGATCCTCAAAATAATACATGAAGACATTCAGATTAATCTCTTCATGGTCAAAGAAATATTGAAGGAAGTTAGCCAGAAAACCACAAATGTTGTTAGTTTTTTAATACTAATTGGTATTCAGGAACTAATAAAAAAATCAAAATGTTTCTGTGGCTTATAAATTTTAGCCAAATTTCTGATCCAATCTCATCAAGTCTAAAGATGTAGACAAACTGTACTTACAAATCTAGACTGAAAATTTGATTTCTTTCTGAAACAAAGATCTTTCCACACTATAAGTTCAGTTAACATGTGGATATAAACAATGGGGTATTCAAACACAGTGAGGAAAAACAAATACAGTTGGGTAATGGTTCAAACAACGTGCACTGAATAATCAACTAGAGTTATAGGGGTGACGGCAAGAGGGAGAACCCATCTCAGAGGGCTTTAGTCTATTGACAACTCCATAGTCCAGATGAGGAACTCAGTCCAAGAGTACATGAAGAACTGCCCATTGCCACATTGGAGAAGTGGCATCAGACAATTCAAGCCCAGATCTATTCCTAATCCCTGCACTCTTCCTACTACATGAAGTTATTTTCTTCTTGTGAAACTTGAGATTTGCAGTAAAATGAACCAATACATGTAGAACAGAAATTACCCACATGAAATAATGTGCTTCAATGTTTATAAGACTACTTGTTTATTTATTTAAAAAATACTGTTTTATATGAACTTACAGAGAACAAAGACCTCTTTGAATACTCCCGATTATGAGTGAGAAGGTTTCTCAAACTGCTGAATCATAGATGGGAGGAAAAGAATAAAAACCCTTAAAGAAACATCATATGAGAGGCTAAACGTAGATAGGAGGAGTCAGTGATAATCTCTGTGAAGACATATTATATGATGAATAACACACCATGGCACAGTTGATAGTCTAGCAGAGAATTAAGCATTCATGTTTTACTGAGGTCTTATCATCATCATTGATTCTGCTAATAAATTCACATACACACTCATTTGCACACATTACTCCCTGGTTTCACAATGTTCCCTCTCATTTTCAGAAAATCAATTTCTATGTTTTATTTTTATTCAAGACTCATGTCAACTCCTAGCTTCTCCCTAGCAAGATCACAGAGATCTCTGTTCCCATAAACAGCTTTAGCAGTTAATAATGTCATACTTTCCCAGCAACTGTACGCAGGTTTCATATTACACACGGCTTCCATCAATTGGCAACGGTTGTCTACAGTGCTATCTTTAGGAGGATTCTGGGTCAGTGGCAAGAGAACCAAAATGGAATAGGGATGCATTCCATGGACAGTAGAGAAGAGAAAAGGGTATAACAATTCTAAGAAATTCCTTAGACATTGATCCTGCCTTATTTTGTCATTTAAAAATCTAAGCTATTTGTCTTCAAATACAAATATTACCTTTGGTTAAGACCACAGTACATTTTCTCCCAGCTCCGATGTGTTACAACGTGGTAACATTCTAATAATAATGAAATAGGCTTTTCCTACTCCTAGTTATTATTCTATTTCATAGCTTCTTGTAAAATACTTACCGTGTGGGACACTTCTGTATTTTGTCAATTATGTTTTAAATAAATGCTAATTGGCCAGTAGCCAGGCAGGAAGTATAGGTGGGACAACAAGACAGGAAGTAGAGGTGGGCCAATGAAAAAAGGAGAATTCTGAGAAGAGGAAAGCCCATTCCTCTGTAGTCCTGTCCAGACACAGAAGAGGCAAGATGTGACTACGCTGCTGAAAAAGGTACTGAGCCATGTGGCTAACACAGATAAGACTAATGGGCTAATATAAGTTATAAGAGTTAATAAGAAGCCTGAGCTAATGGGCCAACCAGTCTATCATTAATATAGACCTCTGTATGATTTCTTTGGGGCTAAACAGCTGTGGGACCTGGTGGTAGGACAGAAACTAGGCAGGACAAAAACTTCAGTCAACAAAAGAAACCTCAGTCAACATACTTCAACATTAAATCTTCTTTAGAAAAATTTTAAAACATATAAAATTTTAAAACAATACATTTTAAGAAAATATAAATTAACATCTCAACTCAAATAAACATCAGGATCCAGCAAGATTAGAGATTAAGTATATTCTGACAAAATAACTAAATGCAACAAAGAAAAGGTTATATAAATATATTGAAAATCGATATACAACTTTTAAAAATGGCAAATCTATATATATATATATATTTTTTAAAAAGCTCACCTCCTGAGATCCTAGGATTTTGATCTCTACTTTAGCATAGTGTATTATCCTGTACAGAGTGATTACTGAAACAATCCATGTCAATTAGTTTACTTCTTACATTATACAACGAGTCCCATTCTCCCCTCCCCCTGCTAAGAAAGTATATTTATCATATTCCACAACAGCTCAGAGTTTGTTATACATTAACTGCTCATTCTCTGTGCCAATAAGACTATACTGGAACAGTAAATGAATTTGGTTTGTTCATTTAAATGATTCTGCAAACCACAGGCTACCCAGTGGTCTAATGATAAGAGAGACCCAAAGCCACCTGATCACCATTATCCGGCCTGATTTTTTTGGACTCGTGGTCAATCCTGTCAGAATCTGCATACTGAGAAGAATGAGAAGGAAACATCTACCTCAGACATAATCATACAAAAGGGTTTTATTAATTCAGGCACCGGTGACTGTGTGGCGAGGCTGGAAGGGCTAGGATGTTTAAGAGCTGGAGTGCTGGAGCTACTGCTCCAAGACCAATGCTGGTTTTGGCACTTCTCTCACTCCAGTGAGTTGCAAAAACCAAGCAGGTGCTAGCAATCTGAGAGACCACATGCCAGCTACAGCTGCTTCAAACTGATTCAATTACATCTGCCTGAATAGTCCCAGGACATCAAACCAGTTGAAGAGATCCATAGGTTGCAAAGCGACATAGCCTCTCATGAGGTACAACAGTCCCTGAAGTAGGGGCTTACAAATATCCAGGTTTTGGTAGAAATGGTTTCCCCATCATTGCTAGGAAAAGGAGAAAAAAATGGGGTCTGTTTAATTTCTATTCCATTTAAAACTAAAAACTGGGTGGCAATACCATTAAAGGCCCCTTGGAATTTTTAGGTTTTAAACTGGACAGTGGCTGAAGTCTTAAGGGTCCCTCAAAGCAGCATAATTTTGTGAGAACATTTCCCAACCATTGGGCACAGCACATTTACAGAACATGCTCTTGGGATCCAGACTTTGCTCCAAACCTTGTTTGTACAAAAAGGGGCCAAGCAGCTGGGAAATTCTGGAGTGGAGTGTGTCCTCATTAGTTCCCATCTGCCACCAGAACTCAGCTCATGGCAAGTTTGGCTAAGTCCTGGTGTACTCAGGTCCAAATGTGGGTCAGTTTTAATTACACTATACAGAATTCAGCATGCACTTTTTAAATCCTTATTACATAGAACAGAGGAATGGGCAGCTCTCCAGCTAATCAATTTTTTAAAAGTACATATATGAAATTTTAATCCAGGCTAGACAGACAGTGGGTAGAAAACAATCTTATAAATGAGTACAATGGTTACTTAAGAAAATTATTAGTGAAACTGGGCCATGAGCTAGTTCTGTTTTGAAATTTCAAAGTGAGAAACAAAATGTTTTCAGTGGTAAGATGGGAAACTTACAGAAGGTACATAGGCTCCTTGTGCTTTAGTGCGAATGAGTAACAATCAGGCCATGGACAGGGTACAGCATGCACCTACAAAGGCAAAGACTCGCACAGAAGCACCAACTCCTTTCAATGTCTATCACTCAGAGCGATACTGCATAAAAGAGAAAAATCAGATGGTACCTGGTAAAAAGTGAAGAAAACAATGATGAAACAGAAAAATGAGACAAAAAAGAGGAAGGTAGGGAGAAAAAGACTGAGTGAGGGGTTAAGAGTGAGCTTGAGAGAGAAGAGAGGAGGAAGGGAAGGAGGAAAATGTCACAAGATAGGCTGAAAATGTATAGGGTAAGAGAGTCAAGGTATGTCCTGGTTCACAGTGACAATCATAACCACACAAATGGGGGACAGAATACATTCACAAAGCATGTACTTAGAATCCAACTTATCCAAATGTTTCACAAAATATGGGAGAGTTAAGGTACTAAGTTTTTAAAGATAACCATCAACAAATTTTAGGAGTGAAGACACAGGCAGACAATGGTTGGCCATCGACACAATAACATAGTGTTCCAATTTGGCATGGTCCTTGTAAGCGATCAGTATCATCTTAGAACACCCAAGACCAAGTTATTAACACAAAGGAGATTTATTTGCCCCAAAGAGAGAGAGAGCAGTGATAAGGGACAAAGACAGGAAATAGGGGAAGAGGAAGAAGGGGGAAAGGACAAGGAAAGGGAGAAAATATTTGTTCCAGGGAGACAAAGGACTGCTTCTAGACCGAGGACAGACAACGTGGCAAATACAAAAGCCAAAGTATATAAAGGTACAAGGGGAAATGCCATGTTAGGATTAACTGTTTAATTTTAACTGGGCATGTTAATTAGGTGAGCCGAGGGGGCTTTTGATTGCTGCACTTCAATACTTTGGTAGCTGGACCTTAGCAGTCGCCCTCAGAATGAGGAAGTGGCCAAATAAGAGAAAAAACCATTGTGACTAGCTTTAAAAATATAATCTAACACTTTTTAGCAAGGCAGATTGATGGAGGAGTGTCTATGTGTTACTTTCATTGGTTAATAAAGAAACTGCCTTGGCCCTTTAATTGGATAGAAAATTAGGTAGGCGGAGTAGACAGAACAGAATGCTGGGAAGAAGGAAAGTTAGGCAGTCGCCATGCTTCTCCTCTCCAAGACAGATGCAGGTTAAGATCTCTCCTGGTAAGCCACTAATTATGGGTTAAAGCAAGATGTGAGAATCAACCAATAAGAGGCTGAAACTAATGGGCCAGACAGTGTTTAAAAGAATACAGTTTCCATGTAATTATTTCGGGTGGAAAGCTAGCCAGGTGGCGGGCGCAGCTCCACAGCTCCTTGTACAGCAGAGGGAATAGGGGAGAAGGGCAAGGCCTGCCAGAGCCATGCTTGCCACACTTGAGCTGACCAGAGTACCTTCAGTCCTAGTTACACAACAAAGCACCACTAAAAATGCTCTAAGAATGTGAGATACTTTTGATTCAGTTATGAAAATATTTTTAAAAATATCATCTCAATAGGTTCATATCTAACATTTATTAGCTGTTTAGTGTTAACCAAGAGCTGGTATTCTACTCAGACATTCATTTTATCCCATATAAAATGGAAAAAAATAACATTTACCTAACTGTTACTATAAGTACTAGCAGTTACACATGCCTGTGTATACACACATACATACTGACTTCTGTTGAGGGAAATTAACATTGACCTATATTTGAGACTGAGTATACCAAGCCATTCAAATATTAATAAAACAATTCCAAGTTAATTTTGTCAATAAAAACAAAAGAATCTTGTTGGGAGCTGGAGAAATGGTTCATCAGTTAAAAGGGTGTACAGCACTTCTAGGGGACCAAAGTTTGGTTCCCTGAAACCATGTTGAGTGAATCATAATACCTGTAACTCTAGCTCGAGGAGATTTGACATTCTCTTCTGGCATCTGTAAACACCCGCATGTATGTGGTACACACACACACACACACACACACACACACACACACGAATGTTTATCAAAAATGCATATGACAGCCGGGTGGTAGTGCACACCTTTAATCTCGGAACTAGGGAGGCAGAAGCAGAAGGATCTCTGTGAGTTCAAGACCAGCCTGATATACAGAGCTAGTGAGACAGAGGCTCCAAAGATACACAGAGAAACCCTGTCTTGAAAAACAAACAAAAAAACAAAAAAAATGAATATGATAATGGAGTCCTAACTTCTAATACTAAAATATGTAAAATTATTTAGATATAAGTAATATGATTTGTCCTTTATTAAAAGAGAAATTTGAACACTAGGCAATCATAAATAGAGGGAAGACACTGTGGAGAGATATAGAAAAAAGATGTCGATTCATATGTCAACCAGCAAAGAGAAGTGATCAATGCTGTTTATAAAATTTGATTTCATACTTCAAAACTGCAAGGAAACAAATATTCACTTATGACAGTAAATTTGTACACCTTGGAATAAACATCTACTAATACCATGTTAACGTTGATCCGTCACGGTCAGAACTGTCTGTGACTCAAGACATATAAGTTCTATATTCTGTAGTGAAAAATAAAGTGTAAACAAACTGGAATTTCCGTGCCAGCTATTTTGAATCTGACTATCCTATATTCAAACATGAGCAAGAGATGCACAGCCCATGATTTTAAAATCATCATTGGCTCCCACTACATATCGTATCTAGGGTATTCACAGACATCTTAAATCGTTTGAACTCACATAAGCAGTAGATTCTTTCATGAGGAAACTGACTCTTCCAACAATTCCTCATACAAAGAATCCAAGGCCATCCACAAGCATAAGCATAAACTAAAATGATTCTGTCCATTTTGATTGTAATCTCACAAAAGTTTATGAGAACAGAATTACCGTATGATCCACCAATTCCACTTTTGGACTTTAAAAATGTAGAAAGTGGGTTCTTGAGGAGTTATGTGTATTCATGGGTTAACCACACAGAAAGACAAATATTTTGTTAATTTACCTATAGGGTTGTCAAATTATTGAGATGAAAGAAAACAAAACAAAACATAACTGATTTTCAAGAAGTGAAAGAAGGATAGAATGTGAAGTTCTTTTTAGTGTTTCCAACATTTCAAATTTCTAAGATGAACGGGTTTTATGGATAGTTTGCTGTAGTGGCTGAATAAGCATTATCCACACATTTAAAAACATTCAACTAGACACCTTAAAAAAAGCAAGGAGGGTAAATTTTATGTATAAATATTCTAGAATTATAAAAATGTAAAAAAATGAACATTAGTATCTTTTAATTCAGTAAACTGGTTGATGATTTTTATGAAATCTCCCTTAAAGTCAAAGAAGCATATTTATCTTTAGCTATTACTTCTGAGAAAATCTACTAGCCATTCCACACCAAGATGCCAGGTCCCTGCTAATTAAATGGTCTTCCTTCAATATCCAAAAGTCATCATGATGGTGGCAGCCGTAGTGTTAGAAGTGGGCACACAGAAAAGAAAGGTTTTTTAAAGCATGTGCTGTGTGCTACCATTGCACTAATATTTTACATGACCTATCTAACTTTCACTGCATTAATACAATCTAAATATTCTTCTAATTTTACAAATGAGGAACAAAAGAACAGAGATTCAACTGGGTCCCTTTAATAGTAAGTGGTGAAACTAAAAAAAATCCTATTGATGTATCCATGTTCTCCTCTTTGTCATTATGACCTTTCAAGATGAGGATGTTGATTTGTTTGTTACTGAGTCAAGCAAGGAGCAGGCACTCAATGGCTACATAGAATAAAAGAAGTAAATAAGGAGGGGAAGGGGTAGGAAGGATAGAATTACATTTAGTCAGGCTATCTTCTCAATAAGTATAGATTTTCTTCCTTTATTTACCTGTGAAATCACAGGGAAGCTGAGTCTCTGCCCTGGAATGTCCTATGGTTGACATTTTGTCTTTGAGATTTTACATAATCACTGCTATGCTGACATCTGTCTGCACTGTGACTAATGCTCTCTCTAGCTCACATATTTATGGCTAGTCTCTTAGTTTCTCATTTTGAGAGTAATGGAAATGTATAGCTTAACACTAAGGATAGGGATTATAAAACAGGTCCATGATACCGGAATTTTACCCAGTAATTAAAGGGAAAAAACTGTCCCCATAGGAAAAAAAATGCCCAAGTCTCATCAAACTTGAGAAGCCTAAACAGGACATATTCAGCATTTATTACTGGCTTGAGACCTGGAATCATTCTAAAGTGCTTACCTCAAGCTCCACAATGTAATCCTAGAAGGGCCCAGAGCAAGTCTTAGCTGCATTGTTTTGATATGACCTTTGTTATGTATTTGCAATTGGGATTTAGTGGTGGATAGAAACCATAATTATAAATATGTAGATAGTAAATACAGGCTCCATTATTTCTGCTTAGTAAGACAACTACACACGCTTTTAATATGTCCTGATCTTACCTTACCCAACGAAAGTCAAGACACATTTTATTTCTGTGGAAGCTGGTGAGCTAGAATTAGGCATGGAAGGAACATCATTAGTGTGGAAGGCTAAGTCCCGGATAATCTAACAGAGGGTTTGCTTATCCCTCTGCTCCAAAGAATTTCCAAGGTGCCATGGAACCTAAGTATGGATGCCTCAGAATTTGTGTGTATAATGGAGGAAAAATTACTTTCCTCATAGTCAAAAAAATCAGGATAAAGAAAATACTGGTATTTTAATTCTTGATCTATAACAATGACAACGGATTGATTTTACATCATCACTTGTTTTTAGAAACAAGATTTATCTATATTTTTGTTTCTATCTAACAAGCAATGTGAAAAGTTAAGTAAGCCCATCAATATTCATCCAAAATGCATTAACAGGCCACGTGTCTCTGGGGCACAGTCGCTCTAATTTCTAATACACTGTCAGCCAGGCATGCGTCATTCCATATGCATTCACTCAACACACACTGACCAACTGCTATGGACAAGGCACTATGTTAAGGAGACACAGGCGTGCCTCCACTTCTTTATGTGTATTCTCCTACTTCCCATGAGGTTAGCTCAGGCCATATTACACTGATTTATTATTTATAAACCAGATTCCATGTATGCTAACAGAAGGAAAAATACAGCAGCTCTACGACTTAAAATTTGTGTGATCAAATTCTCATGGAAAATCCCTAGTATTTCTAGGAGAATAATATAAGCCATATGAATAAATTTTCAATATCAGGAATCTGGGACAAATAAATAAATTAATTAAATACCTTTATATAAAATTCCAGCTGTTTTTATTTCACTTATAGAACGTTACCTACAGTAAATTCAATAACAGTTCAAGTCTCTTAAAGATATACTAATTTGTCAGAACATAAAGCCATTAACAAAAGAACCTTAATACCACTACCAGGAATTCTCGGAAAACACCAAGGAACATGATTTGCTTAAATGATAATATAGCTGCCTTAAAACTTCATGTGTATTTTAGCCCCTCTTCTAGGATTTACTATTTAATTTTCACTTTTTTCCCCAACCACTTCAACCCCAACTGCAGGAAAGACTTACATACAAGAAAAACAATATACTCTTGTGTTTTCTGAATATGCCCCATGTGTCCACTAATAGCCAAATGCTTTCAAATCTGTTCAGCTAAATGGATCAATAACTACATCCAGCCCCACATAGTGGGGCTGCCAACATGGTAAAATCAAGCCAAACACAAAATATCTCTCCTAGGACAAAAATTATCAACACAGTTTTCTCGAGAGATACATTCTCTGAGCTACACAGCACATACATTATCTAAGGCAGACATGACATGCAAAAATATTTGAGACACAAAACAAAGAATTAAGTAAAAATATTTGGACATGATAACCAGTGAGTTTTATAGTGGACCACTGTAACAGTCCATGGGCTATATCTCTTATCTCTCCAACTCAAGAGTACACAAACCACAAACACACAACAGCACAGGCAAACTGCTGACAAGCTTATCTGTGCTTCCTTCGCATATGACACAGCTGTGAGCACCAATTGAGCAGGTGCAACCAAGCTTTCGAGAATTCCTGCCTGTTGCCCAGGAACCACAACACAGCATGGCTGAAATTTTAAACAGGTGCAAATATTCCCACCCCTTCTCTATTTATCTGGTGCTTGAGAGAGTGCAAAAGAAAGTGGATCTGCAGGCACTCCCTACTCAAAGCAACCTCTACAAAAAGAGAAAATTGAAAACAATAAAGTTTGAAAATAAAAAAGAGATGTCAAAGGCTGACTCTTCAATGATCTGACCTCATATTGTCAGTCGCTTTAACAGTACAGTTCTATAAAAATACTGCGTAATCTTCACCAGATGAATGCTTTGTAATTAAAATTATTCTGCCTCATCAAATCTTAGAAATGTGTACCTGATTCTTACTGTGAACTGCAATGCAACGTATGTACAAAGTTACAGCTCTTTGGAACTGTCAATAAGACAATAGATCAAAAATTTAACATTTGCATATTACGACTTCAACAAACAATTTCAATATAGAAAATGTGATATATCCACAGTTGATACATACATTTAAATAGTCATAGGTAGGTCATACACATACCTGTGCAGGGTGAGGCACAAACAGACTTGCAATGTATCAGATACTCTGAAATGTAAAACAAAGAAGTCATCTAAGTAAAAATTAATGAACCAAAGCTAGAATTTATAGCGAGACAACTTCTGCAGAAAAGTAGGAAGGACTGCAGTGCATAAAGAAGGTGGAGTAGCTTATATGTATATGTGTCTATAGGCATTTCAGTCCACCCTAACTCATATATCTAAATGTATGTACAGAGTACCTCAGCAGGGTCACTCAGGGACTAATTTTCACCATGGCCCCTACAATACAAATGTTCTCACTAAAAGACAAGAAAAACACTATTTTTTTTTTCGCTTGGTGTTCTTCCAGGACTAATGCCTTGCTAATACAAATATGACTGCTGCTCTCTGAAACAAAACTCCTCCAGTTCATCTGTACTCATGCTGCTGGAACACTGGTGAGAAAGCAAAGTGCTTCCATAGAGCTGTACATACACACACACACACACACACACACACACACACACACACACGAAATAAAGAAAATTTTGAATGCTCCTTTACTTTGCTACAGCAGTGCTATTCCAGACTGAGTCCCTTAGAAGTCATCCTAGCACATGGGGTATGCATAATACCTCAGCCCAACACACATAGCTACCAGCAAAGCAGGGATTCATAAAGAAAACCATGAATGTTCATTAAAACTGCAGCTGATAATCACACTTGGAAAAAACTGAGTTTAGATGGTAGAACATTATAACAAAAAGGCTACTAGTGACAGTTTAATAATTCTTTTAAAATATAAAATAAAGTATAAAATGTATATGTCTAAACACAGCTGATAAAAGCAACATATAAAGGTCAGTAAACCTTGCTCAAAGGTGTGTATAGGTAATGATATTTATGATGGTTCAATAAAATACATAAAATGGACATGAGCATGTGATGAGGGATTCCCCTCTGTATGCTATGAATACCACTGGTTAATAAAGAATCTGCTTTGGGCCTATTAAAGCACAGAGTAGGGCAAGGCTGGAATTCCAGGCAGATGTAGAAAGATAGTAGGGGGAATCATTGAGACTCCATGTAGCCACTGCAGGAGATAGACGCCGGATCGCAGATTAAACCTTACCAGTAGGCCACATCCACATGGCAATGCACAGATTAATAGAGATGGGTTAATTTAATATGTAAGAGCTAGATAGAAATATGCTTAAGCTATTGGCCAAAAAGTATTGCAATTAATACATTTTCTGTGTGATTATTTCAGGTTTGGGTGGCCGGGAACTGTGCAGCTTCTGTCAAAAGACTGGTACGCCAAAGTGGGGCTGACTACATCCACATAAAACCTAAGAGAGCTTGGAAAGGAATTTAAGACACAAAAGAACAAAGTTAAGCATGGCTTTTTGATAGCCAGCATTTTTTTTCCCCGGATGGGCTCTGTTTGCTGACTGCAAATAGTAGTACCTCAGCTCATTTAACAGAAGACTTACTGACTCAGTATAAGAAACAGTGCCTTCCTGGTTTGTGCTGGAAGCATGAATTCTGACTCTTTCAGGAGGCTGGGCACTTAAATGGGGTTTGTGAGTAGGACACTACTGGTTGTGTAATGGTGACATAGACCCTCTGCAACCCTGAAGCTGGCGAAGCACGCATGGCTCTCAGAGGCCATGTTGGACTGGGTGGAGGCAAAGGTAAGGACCATAGAATTTTTCCTGGTCACGCCCTCTTAGCAATTAAAAAATAATTACAGATACAGCATGCAATAAAGACCAGTTCAGATGGAAAAGACCTCTAAATGGCTCACACAGTGTTGGATAAATGTACATAGGCTTGAAATTAGAAAAAGAATATAGTTAGTTATATAAAGAAGTAAATGGCTTTAAAAATGAAAGTCTTTAAAGAGACAGAGTAAGTAAAAAATCAAAGGAGTAAAAAAAAGCCATGTAAAGACGTAATATACACAGAGAGTTTAGATTATGTATACTATTGTGATTTCTTTGAGTTTTTTGACTGTGAATGAGTTAAGTACAGAGAGACATTTCATTGTACAGGTTGCTAAGCTAAACCAATATATATGTTTTAAAGGTATCTTGACGTCAAAATATGGTTCTAAGGATAGGTTGTTTTGGAAACAAGGTTCTCTTTTATTTCCTGTAGATGGATTCTTTCCAGACTAATGTGGTTTGATGGACCAAGATTCTCTGAAAGGTCTCCATGAATGTGAAAAACTACAGCTTACAGAGAACTACGCCCAAATTCCCAAAAATTGTTTATAAATGATTGTTTTATCTTAAACAGGGTTAATTGTAAGTGATTAATGGTCACAGTCAATTTCTGTGAAAAATGTAAGGGGGATATGATATAGAGATGAACACTTTGCATTGGTATGGATCTTGCTTTATTAATACAAATTTAAAGGTCAATTTTGTTATATGTATATTTATGCTTTAGATTCAGGTATTGCATTTGTGTGAAGCTCATTTAAAAATGTAATTTATAATTAAGAAATACAAGTTAATAGATAGTAATCTATAATAGTCAAGCTTATAGTTTCTAAATGTACAGAGAAATATTTCAGATGGATAGTTATTCTTCAAACCTTTCAAGACTTACAAAATATGGCATCTAAAATGTTTTAAGAACTTAGGAATTTTCATGGCAATGAGACACATCTGTTCCTGACAGCACCAATCTACTTCAAGAGGAAGATGGGCATTGAAGAAACTCCTTATGGAGCTAGGTAGCCATATGGTCAAGAAATTGCTCTTGCCTGAACTGCATAATGCTATGCTGTATAAACTGGACATGCAGGACCCACAAAAAATTGACTGCTGAACTTGTCTAAAGGTGAGATGGTCCCTTCAGGGTTCTTGCTTTATGAAAGAGTCTGCCAGAAATTCTGCAGGACACAGAAGAAAGTGACCAACAAACTGCCAAAATAGGTGGAATTGTCTTTGAAATTTCCTGCTTCATGGAAAAGTCTGTCAGATAATATTATATCCTTCTGGAGTCTTTGATGGAGTTGAAGACTAGATAGTTATAATTATAGTTTTCCTTATGATAAAAGATAATGTATATATGAATATTGTAATTATAATTCTTGCTTGGTAACTGATTTGTTGTATGTAATCTTGCTATGTTAAAGTTAAAACCTTCTTGCCGGGCGATGGTGGCTCACGCCTTTAATCCCAGCACTCGGGAGGCAGAGGCAGGTGATCTCTGTGAGTTCGAGACCAGCCTGGTCTACAAGAGCTAGTTCCAGGACAGGCTCTAAAGCCACAGAGAAACCCTGTCTCAAAAAACCAAAAAAAAAAGTTAAAACCTTCTTTTTGTTTTGATAGAAAAATGAAGGTGATGTGGGATTCCCCTCTGTATACTGTGAATACCATTAGTTAATAAAGAAGCTGCTTTGGGCCTAATGCAGCACAGAATGGTGAAAGGCAGGAATTCCAAGCAGAAAGATGTAGAGAGAAAACAGGTAGAGCCAATGAGAAACCATGTGGCCTCCACAGGAAATAGATGCCAGATACCAGACAGAACCTTACTGGTAGGCCACAACCACATGGCGATACAGAGATTAATAAAAATGGGTTAATTTAATATATAAGAGCTAGCCAATAAGAAGTGAGAGCTAATAGGCCAAGCAGTATTGTATAGTACAGCTTCTATGTGATTATTTCAGGTCTGGGCGGCTGGGAAACAAACAAGCAGCCTACAACAACAAGCATGAGTTGCCAAGAAGCTTCTGAAAGTCACTAGTCAAAGTTTGAAAGTTTGGCTCAATAGTTCTAGGCATCTCCTCACATTATAGAAAACAAATAGAAATCTATGTTAAAGCATAACTTAGGGCTGGTAAATTGTTCAGTAAGTAAAGCCATTTATTGCCAGTTCTAAAGACTAGAATTTGACCCTTGAGATCCATATAGTGGAAAAAAGGAATTGACTCCTTAGGTTGTCCTCTGACTTACAAGTTTCTTGACTTCAGTTCCAACTTACACACACACACACACACACACACACACACAAAGAGAGAGAGAGAGAGAGAGAGAGAGAGAGAGAGAGAGAGAGAGAGAGAGAGAGAGACCTAAGTAAGTAAGTAAATGAATAAAATGTAAAAGATAATTGTATGGTATTGGAAAATTATAAGAAATTTGAATGTCTAACAAAATAAGTAAGGCATATCATACCCATACAAATATTTCTTTGCAACTCAAGGTGAACTTTAAACATTTTAAATTTTATGTAAATCTTCAAATGTATGATATAGCAGTAAGTTATATAAGCATTATAATATCAACTGCATGGAAAGTATGACACTGAAGATTATAAAAATGGAATAAATACATATAAATACCAAGATATTAGATCTGAATAAGACTAAGTCTTTAAATTTTGTTCTGCTGAGGTTCATAGGCAGCTAATTAACAACAATAAACATTATTTTTATACTAATAAAATATTAACTGGTAAAGTAGAGTGAAAGAAAAATTGTAAAGTACCATATGGAAATCATAAATCTAACTTTCAGAAATAAATTAATTCAGTCACACATAAAACCCACTAGGTGTGCCTACAGAGAGCACACTCTGCCTCCTCATCAGGGTACACAGGGTCTTTTTCATCCCATTACTCTAGGATCTACACAGTAATTCAGTAACACATTTTTAATCATCTTGGTAAAACTTTTTAAATTATGCAGAGTGAAATGATGGCAAGTACAACTCAGGACTGAAAATCTGTTGTATCTAGTATAGACTAATTTATCCACTAGGCCAGCAACATTCAGTGAGCATCTACTGTGTGCAAGGTGATGCATTTATCACCATCATGTGTTAAAAGATAGAGAAGGACACATCCCCACAGTGCCAACCATTTAAAAGCTCTAAACATATGTAGGAAAAGTTCAAACACAGATAAAATAGAACACAGCTCAAGGTATTTCTGAGAACTTATAAATTTTAGAAGAAGAAAATGTATGCTACATCTATTATTTTATATAGTGGAGTGAAATTTTACATATAGGTAACATTGGCTAAACGTCCAGACTTATTAGTATTCATCACTTACAAAATGTAGTCATAAATTATGTTAAATATTTAAATTTTTATTTATGTGATTTGCTTCATGTTGCTGGGGATAAGAAGATCAAAGAAATATTGATCCAATTTGCGATGTGAGGCATGTAAGATTGTCTCAGATTACACAGAGCTACATGAAACACACAGACAATTATTAACAGAATAGAGTTATTTATCAGCCACTTAAGTAAATAAGTTAGTTACTTGTTAACTGTTCTTGAAGACACTGTTATGACAACATCACAAGGGAAAGGAAAATAGGGTAGACCCATTTTTACTGGACAGATAAAAAGATACAGCTAATGGATTCTCTCTGTACCTGAAAGGTTTCTCTCTGGTCTACAGTCATAACTTTAGTCCCTCTGAAGCCAGTGCCCTAATAGTTACAAGGCTGAGGTCAACTAGTCCATCCTTGTGAAGTGGTGACAAGTATAAAACAGCGACTCCTGTGATCACTGATCCCTGGCCAAAGTTTAAGGAATCTTTGGGCAGCAACAAAGCTACCAGGGAGGCTGATGACTAAGTACTTAGAATTTTCCACCAGACCATTAGATCTCAGGCAAGCTACATATTTCCTGTATTTAAAATGGTGATCATAATACCGACCCTAGAGGATTATTTACAGTGCTTACTGTCATCAGCATATAACGAAACAAGCAGTGTCTGCCATAAAGTAAGCATTTCCTTACAGGGAATATATGAATATATATATATATATATATATATATATATATATATATATATATATATATAGTAGCAACATAGGTGCATGAGGAGGGAGAGGCTACTTTACTGTAACTAAACAGAAAGTCAAGAGGTAAAGAAAGCCTACTGGTCATGCATTACACCCTGGGCTGGATGCTCAGTGAACACTTGACAGGAAATGATACATAACAATACTAATAACACAAAATACCTTATCCAGCATCATAAGCACTATCCATATTACTGAAGAGAAAGAGTAAGGTCTACTGTGTCTCAATACTATTTAATTTCTGGGCAGAAAGTTCCAAATACTCAATTAAAACAGCAACAATAAGAAAGGACAAAATAATCATTCAAATGGAATTAAATCAAGGTATTGTGGCATCCCTAAGGATCACACATAAGCCTTGCTACTTTTTCTTTTGGAAAACGTTTTAATTATGTGTGTTTATTTCTGCATGTGACTATGAGTACATGAGTGCAAGGATCTGTCCTGTATCTGGATCACAGGTGGTTGTGAGCTATGTGATGTGGGTTCTGGGAACCTAACTCAGGATTTCTGGAAAAGTAGCAAGTACTCTTAAATGCTGAGTCATTTCTCTGGCTCCTATGTTTCTGTTATTATATACGCTAAAGAGAATCACATGACTCCAGCTGTTGCAATAAGGAGCAAATATAATTGTGAGAAGTTAGTTACATCTAGTTCCTTGATCATGGCTTAAAAGTAAAAGAGAGTGCACAATGACTAATTTTCTACTTTCATTTCTAAATTGGCTTGAAAGACAACATATATCCTGAGAAAAGTGTTTTGTCTTCAAATTCTCATACAATTTGGGTCATATGGAGTCAAACTATTATGAACAACAGTGGAGTTGGGGATCTATGTACCGGTTAAGATTTCTCTGTTGCTATGATAAATACTGTCCAAAACCAATTCTGGAGAGAAACGGGTTTATTTGGCTTACATGTTATAATCTACCATCAGGGAAAATCAAAGTAGGAATCAGAAAGCAGAAGCTAAAACAGAGACAATAGAGAAGTGCTGCTTACTGGCTGGTTTCTCAGATACCTTTCTAACATGGACCAGGACCTCTGGCTAGGGCTATTACTTCCCAGTGGACTGGGCCCACTATATCAATTAGCACTTAAGAAAATACCTCACAGCCACAACCACATGCCAGTTGGGTGGAGGCAATCCCCCAACTGAGGTTTACTTTTCTCAGGTGTGTGAAATTAACAACTAAAATTAGCTATTACACCTAGAGAAGATATTTTCTTACTATGTCATTTTAGTGACTTCTAGTTAGCACAGCTGCATTCTTAACTGATATTTAACAGGTCTGGCTTTATGTTATGGAGTACAGAAAAGTTATTAGCTTCCTATGGGTTGAGTTTTATTACAGATGCCTCTTTAGATATTAGGAAATCAAGTTGCTAACTCACTTAGGTCATTAAAAATAGTATCATCTAGGTTCGTGGAGAAGTGTCTTCATTATGACTTGCAAAAAAAGCTTTGAGATTAAATTTATAAACTATTACCTTCATGACTAAGTATCCTAAAAATATTTTTACATGGAGCCTTTATCCTCTATATTGTAGTGTCTTTGGTGTAAGAAGGTATTCTGCAGGCTACCAATAAAGAAACAAAAACCAACCCAGTCACAAAACCTTTGGCCTATAATCTGTCCTGTCTGCAAGAAGAGATAGGGCAATGGTGGCAACGAACTTATAGAAGTGGTCAATAAATGTCTGATTTGACGTAGGCTCACACCATGAGATGGAACCTCAAGGCTTGGATAACCAAGAACCAGAAACTAGACAATCCAGCCTGAGACCTAGGATAAAAGATAAAATGAAACACTACTGATCATAAAAAAGTTCAATAAAATTACTCGAGATGATATTCTGCTATTTGCATAGATCAGTGCCTTATTCAGTTACCAACAGACAGGCTTCCTTAAGCAGCAAATGGGAACAGATGTAGATACTGGCAGAAATTGCAGAAGAGAGAGTCTAAATGAAATGGCTCCATCAGAGCCCTCCTCTTGAAACTCCGGATACCCAGTGGAAGAGGAGGCAGGAAGAGTGTAAGAAACAGAGGGGAGCGGAAGGAGAACAACATGAGAACAAGGCCATCTAAATCAACTAAACAAGGCTCAAATGAAGAGAGACAGAGGCATCAATCACAGAGCCCATACTGGTCTGTGGCAGGTACTCTCTGCAGATATTATAGCTTTCAGCTTTAGTATTTTATGGGATGCCTCAAGTGAATCTCTGATTCCTGTTCCTGTTCTGAAGGACTCTTTTCCTTCTGAAGATTTCCTTGTCTGCCTTAATGTGATGGTTTTTTGATTCATCTTATTACATTTTATTTTGTCATGTTTGGTTATTATGGTGGTTTAAATAGAAATGGCCCCCACAAACTAGTGTGTTTATGAGCTTCATTCACTGGGAGTGACACTAACAGGAGACATGGCCTTGTTGGAGAAAGTGTGTCACTGTGGGGTAGGACTTTGAGATCTCATATGTTCAAGCTATGTTTGGCATACAGTCTCCTTCTGCTGTCTGTGGATCCAGACATAGAACTCAGTTCCATCTCCAGCACCATGTCTGCCTACATGCAGCCATAATTTCTGCCATGATAAAAGACTAAACTTCCAAAACTGTAAGACAGTACAACTGAATGTTTTCCTTAATAAGAGGTACTATGATCATGGTGTGAAGGGGAAGCCTAGCCAATCACCTTGTTTGTAAGGTGTGTTCCCCTTAGGCTAATATTTACTTATAAAATCTTGCGGGCCTGCTGCCTGCCTGCTCTTTGTTTTCCTGCGCTCCTCGCTGGACCCTTGAATTTGTAAGTTCCCTTTTCTTTCCTTTATTAAAGCTGAATTATATATATTAAAGCTAGTCTGGTGAATCATAACTGCCGATCAACCACGCCCCTTCAATGGTATCTCTTCACAGCAACAGTACCCTAACTAAGATAAAAGTTATCTCTTAGAAGCCTCCTATTTTCTAATGAGAAACAGGCAGTAGAAGTCGACCAATGGAATCGAATAGAAAACCCGGATTTTTAACCCACAAACCTATGAACACCTGATTTTTGATAAAGGAGCTAAAAGTACACAATGGAAGAAAGAAAGCATCTTCAACAAATGGAGCTGGCAGAACTGGATGTCAACCTGTAGAAGAATGAAAATAGATCCTTATCTATCACCATGCACAAAACTCAAGTCCAAATGGATTAAAGACCTCAATATCAATCTGAACACACAGGTTCTGTAGAACCTGACAGAATAGAAAGTGGGAAGTACTCTACAACATAGGGGCACAGGAGACCGCTTCCTACGTATAACCCCAGCAGCACAGACATTAAGGGCAACATTGAATAAATGGGACCTCCTGAAACTGAGAAGCTTCTGTAAAGCAAAGGACACGTCAATAAGACAAAAAGGCAATCTTCTGATTGGGAGAAGATCTTCACCAACCCCGCAACAGACAAAGGTCTGATCTCCAAAATATATAAAGAACTCAAGAAACTAGACTTCAAAATGCTAATTAACCCAATTAAAAAATGGGGCACTGAACTGAAAAGAGAATTCTCAACAGAAGAAGTTCAAATGGCCAAAACACACTTAAGGTCATGCTCAACCTCCTTAGCAATCAGGGAAATGCAAATCAAAACAACTTTGAGATACCATCTTACACCTGTCAGAATGGTAAAAATCAAAAACACCAATGATAGCCTTTGCTGGAGAGGATGTGGAGTAAGGGGTATACTCATCCATTGCTGGTGGGAATGAAAACTTGTGCAACCACTTTGGAAAGCAGTGTGGCGGTTTCTCAGAAAATTGGGAATCAACCTACCTCAGGATCCAGCAATGCCACTCTTGGGAATATACCCAAGAGATGCCAATCATACTACAAAAGCATTTGTTCAACTATGTTTATAGCAGCATTATTTGTAATAGCCAGAACCTGGAAACAATCTAGATGCCCTTCAATGGAAGAATGGATGAAGAAAGGGTGGAATATATACATATTAGAATACTACTCAGCGGTAAAAAACAATGACATCTTGAATTTTGCATGCAAATGGATGGAAATAGAAAACACTATTCTGAGTGAGGTAACCCAGACCCAAAAAGATGAACATGGGATGTACTCACTCATAATTGGTATCTAGCCATAAATAAAAGACATTGAGCCTATAATTCGTGATCCTAGAGAAGCTAAATAAGAAGGTAAACCCAAAGAAAAACATGTAGTTATCCTCCTGGATATTGGAAGTAGACAAGATTGCTGGGCAAAAATTGGGAAATTGGGGGTGGGGTGGGAATGGGGTAAGGGGAGATGGGGAGAGAAAAGTGTGAAAGGGAGGATGGGGAGAGCTTGGGGGAATGGGATGGTTGTGAAAAAGTCAGGGTGGATATGGAATCAGGGAAGTATATATCTTAATTAAGGAAGCCATTTTAGGCTTGGCAAGAGACTTGACTCTAGAGGTGTTCCCAGGTGTCCAGGGAGATGTCCCCAGCTAGTTCCTTGGGCCGCTGAGGAGAGGGAGTCTGAAATGGCCCGATCCTATAGCCATACTGATGAATATCTTGCATATCACCATAGAACCTTCATCTGGCGAGGGATGGAGATAGAAACAGAGCCCCACATTGGAGCACCGGAGTGAGCTCCCAAGGTCCAAATGAGGAGCAGAAGAAGGGAGAACATGAGCATGGAAGTCAGGACCGCCAGGGGTGCACCCACTCACGGAGATGGTAGGGCTGATCTAATGGGAGCTCACCAAGGCCAGCTGGACTGGGACTGAAAAAGCATGGGATAAAACGGGACTCCCTGAACATGATGGACAATGAGGGCTGCTGAGAAGCCAAGGACAATGGCACTGGGTTTTGACCCTACTGCATGTACTGGCTTTGGGGGGACCTAGCCTGTTTAGATGTTCACCTTCCTAGACCTGGATGGAGGGGGAAGGACCTTAGACTTCCCACAGGGCAGGGAACCCTTATTGCTCTTTGGACTGGAGAGGGAGGGGAAGGGAAGTAGGAGGAGGAGGAAGGAAATAGGAGGTGGGGAGGAGGCAGAAATTTTTAATAAAAAATAATAATAAAATAGAAAAAACTGTCATACTGTTAATAACTTTTGAAGTCTCCTATCATAATGAATGTTCCATCTAATATTTATAAATGACTAATATAAGTTCTCACCAATTATTTCTCATTTTGGAAATTTCTAAAATTTTTATTACATTAAGTGATAAATTCTATATTTCATCTGCTCATACATTGTAAGAAATGTTTTATGCTTTTTTAAAAGCGAATAGAAATATTTCTCTGATATCAAGATTCATACACTAAAATTATACTTTTTTATATTTTTTTCCTTTTGAAATCATGTACTATAATTAAGCAATAAATGTATAATGTATTTATTTACTTTTTATTAAAAAAAGAAAAGAAATGAATACATTGATAAGGACTTTGGTTTACTGAGACAAATTTAGGTCAATTTTGTGACATATATATTTCTATTCTTTTTAAGGTATTATGTTCATATAGTTCATTTAAAAATGCAATGTATAATTTAAAAATTATGGATTAATAGTCATCTATAATAGTCAAACTGTAGTCATATTAATCAGGTATTCTTCAAAACTTTCAAAGACCTATGGAATATGGCATTTAAAGTGCTTTGAGAAATTAGACTTTTCTCAACAGTGAGACTTGTCTGTTCTGGCATCATCAATTACTTCAAAGAGGTGGATGGGCATTGAAAAATCTTGTTATGGAATTTGCCTTCAATGTGACAAGGTTAGCCATTTAGGGAAGAAATTTCTCTTTCCTGGACTTCTTGATGATATGCTATAGGAATTGGACATGCAGGACCCACAGAAAAGTGACTGCTGAAGTTTACAAAAGTCAGGCTGGTCCTTCAGGATTCCAGCTTCACAGAAGAAACTTCCAGACATTCTGCAGGACAAACTTTGCCATACAAGGCAGAACAGATCTTCATATTTCATGCTTGACTGAAAAGTCTGCCAGATATTATGGGCCTATAGGCTAAAGATGAATGCCCCAATGTTACAAAAGAACTTTGTGTGACTGTCCAAGCAGCGAGATGTCTCCCATTTCTAGGACTTTGGAAGTTGCTTATGATACACTTCCTATTTACTTAGGTAACACTATATCATTCTGGGGACTTTGATGAAGCTGAAGACTAGATAGTTATAATTATAGTTTTCCTTAGTTATGATAAAAGATAATTTAGATATAAATTTTAGACTCACAGAGATAGAATAGATGACAGAGTATTTTTCTAAATTTACATTTACCAAATGCAAATGGACTAAATATTATAACTGTAATTCTTGCTTGATACAATTTTATATATGTAATTTTATCACATCAACATTAAAACTTTTTAAGCAGGGTGGTGGTGTCACATGCCTTTAATCCCAGCACTCGAGAGGCAGAGGCAGGTGGATCTCTGTGAGTTAGAGGCCAGCCTGGTCTACAAGAGATAATGCCAGGACAGAATCCAAAGCTACAGAGAAACCCTGTGTCGAAAAAAAAATAGTTTAAACTTTTCTTTTTAATTAGACAGAAAAGGAAAGATGATGTGGGATGTCCTTTTGTATATATGTTACTTTTATTGGTTGATGAATAAAGCTATTTTGGCCAATGGTTTAGCAGAATAAAGCCAAGCAGGAAATCTGAACACAGACACATTCAGACACCCACACACAGACACACAGACAGATATTATATATATATAATGTATACATACATACATATTATATATAGTAAGAGAGAGCGAGTAGGTAGGTTTAAAGAGATGCACCTGCTAAAGAAGAAAGATGCCAGAACACTACCAGCAAGCATAGATTAATAGAAATGGGTTAATTTAAGAAATAAGAGCTATCTGGGAAAATGCCTGACCCACTGGCCGAATAGTGTTGTAATTAGTATAGTTTCTGTGTCATTATTTACGTCTGGGTGGATGGGAAACGAAAGTGCATTCTCTGTCTACAAAAAACAAAACAAAACAAAAAAACTAGGTATCTGAACAAACGAACTGTAAACTAATAGAACAAACTATTAATACCATTTGATATTTATTCTTCTTTTATAAAGTCAATGGCACAGGTAGTTCAAATATGTTTTGATATATACATTTATTTCTTTTGTTTCTAAAAGAGAATTGGGTTGCTTGTTATTTTACTGTTACTATTACATTATGCTGTTGTTATAATATTTATTTTAACAAACAATAAATCCAATTATATTTTTGAAAATTAAAGTATCTCAACATTTTTTTAATTATTTGAAAATGTTCTATAAAAAGACTTGCTTTTTTAGTGAACTTGGAAAATTCACATTTATGTTTGTATCTTATAAGCAAGATTCAACCTTTCATGATTAAAAGACTATCTTCCAATCATATATCTAATAACAGAAAATGATAAAATAAAGAATGACAATACCTGAAGTGATTAATCTTTTCCAGACTTGAAATACATTAAATGTCAAATGCAAAATGTGTAAGTTACTCAATTTTTAGAGGTAGACAATATTAAGAACATGGTAGAAAAGACTGATTAACCAAGAAAGGGTGACATAGATGTGAGATTAACAATAGAGACACAGTGAAAGGCAACAGGATGTCCCTATAATCAGAAATAGCATTAGTAGGTTTCATATGATAAAGGCTTTATTGTTATTTCTCACCTCCCAAATTCCCTCCTTTACTTTCCTTTCTGGCTTCCTTTCTCATTTAATCCTACTCCTAGTTCCTCTCCTATTTGTTTCCAAAATAGCACATTCTGCTTTCCCTTCCTTGGGAGATCCTCTTTTCCACCCTGTCCACTACTAGGCACATAACCTCTTTTGCATACACATCAAAGGATAAAATGCTACCATCAATATGTATAAGGAAAAAGCATGCATACTTGCCTTTTGGGGTCTAGGCTATCCTTACTCAAAATTACTGTTTTAGCTCTATCCATTTATCTGAAAATTTCATAAATTTATTTTTAACAGCTGAACAGTATTACATTGTATAACTTTACCCCATTTTCTTTATCCACTTATCAGTTCATACAGGTGCTTTCCAACTTTTTGACATTTTTTTGTTTTTCTTTTTGACATTATAATACAGAAGATATGAATATGAATGTGCAAGTATCTCTGCCATAAGATGTAGAGACCCTGGGTATGATCAAGAGTGGTATAACAAGATTTTTAAAAGGAATTATTTCCAGCTCCCTGAGAAACTATCATACTGATAATCATAGTAGCTGAACAAGTTTGTACTCCCACCAGAAATGAGTAAGTGCTCCCTTTCCCAGTGTCCTCACCAGCATGTGTTTTCACATGCTTTATTGACCTTGGCCATTCTGGCTAAAGACAGATAAAATGTTAAAGTAATTTTAACTTGCATTTTACTGATAACTAAATATGCTTAATATTTCTTTGTTTTTTAACCATTATGCTTCATTTTTTGAGAACTCTTTGCTTAATTCTGTACCCCATTTTTTAATTGGGTCATTTCCTTAATGTTCAGATTTTCTTTTAGTTTTTTATATAGTCTAGACACTAATCCTCTATCAGATATATTGGCTGCCACTTTACACTAATAAAATAGGGGAGTTGATACCCCAAGTAGACATCTTATGCCACCAAGAAAAATCTCCAGTGCCGATATGGTGTAGATTTTGTGAACTGTTAGCGAAAGGCATCCCACGGAACTCCTCATACATAAGCAGCTACTGCCAAGGGTATTGGTTACTCTCTACAAGCATTATGGTAATGCCCTGTGGTTGAGAGTAACACTTACTTATGTCATCCAACAAGGAGAAGTCGAGCCCAACTAGATGCTTCACCTCCTACTAATAGTGTTCATGGTTCTAGAAGGTACTCAAAAAGCTGTTGTGGGAGAAAAGTAACTATCAATATCAACTAACAACAAACCCCATGTCTTACAGCAGCAACCTGCCTGCAAGATTTACTGGTGTAATAAGTGGCACAAATGTTCTGGGAGTAACCAATTACTATTTGTTGGAGTAAGGCCCACTCCATGAGATGGAACCCATACCTGGCAGTGCTAATGTGGCCAAGAACCTGAGACTAAATAGGTTACATACCTAGGGAAAATTAAAATTATTGTTTTGTTAAAGGAAAACAACAATAAAATGGCTCCCAATGATACAGTGTTATAGCCACTGTAGTAGTCTGAATGTAATTGTACCCCATAATCCCAAAGGGAGTGGCACTATTAGGAGGTGTGGCTTTGTTGGAGTGGGTATGGCCTTGTTGGAGGAAGAACATCACTGTGGGTACTGACTTTTAAGTTCTTATGCTCAGGATACCACCCAGTGAGTCAGTCGACTTCCTGTTGCCCAGAAGATGTAGGACTCTCAGCTACTCCAACACCACATTTGCTGCCATGCTCCCCATCATGTTGATAATGGACTGAACCTATGAAACTGTAAGCGAGCCAACCCCATTTGAATGTTTTAGTTTATAAGAGTTTTTGTGGTCATGGTGTTTACAGCAATAGAAACCCCAAATAATATACCCAACAATGAGTGAATCCCCCAACCCTCATTAGTGAAGCTTCCAGTAGATAGACATTAACACAGAGACCCACACTGAACAATGTATAGAGATTGAGAGACTTTGGAGCTCATAGACCCATATGGGATGTCTTCATCAAACCCCTTATAGAAAGATCTATGTAGAATCTATGATGGTAAAAGTGCTAGAAGCAGAGGAAGACTCCAAAGAAAAAGTCTTCCAGACACAACAGCACTGATGCATATATAAACTCACAGATACTGTGGAAGCATGTATAGGATCCACACAAGTTCAAGCCACATAATATTCCAGCACTGAGAGGTAGAACAGATATAGGGTTCTAGCCATAAATAAGAATCTATTTGCATTTATTGTTTCCTTATAAAGGGAAAGTAAGTTTCTGCAATGTTCTGTTACTGGGTATATCAACCACATTACATGGAAGGCCCTGTGCTGAGGAATAGTGGTCAACAAAAATAAGCTTAATGGTTTTAAGGTGTTGTGTGTATGTGTGTGTGTGTGTGTGTGTGTGTGTGTTTTAGGCAAGTTGAAAGAAAGGCACACACATGAGACACAGAGAGAGACAGAATGAGGAAGAGAGAAAGAATATGAAGTTGAAGTTGAGGGATTAGGAGGGGAGAGGATCTGGGAGGAGTTGGAGCAGAGAAACACATGAACAAAATATATGAAAACAATATAACTTCAAAGTTTTTGACAGAATAGCATTAGCTGTCTCCCGTGAAGACAGGGAATAAAAAAATAAAATTTTAGAAATGAAATATTTCACTCTTCTTTCCTGTTAACTGCTAATTAATTATCAATGGTTCCCCCTGGTGAAACCAACAGAAGAAAACTGACTTGAGGGGCAAGAGAATTTGCCTCATCTTGGTCAGCACTAATGAAAGCAATCGAACAGAATATGAAAGAATCTTAGAGGTATATATGCAAGACCTCTACAGATGTCAGCAGCAAAGAGAAAACCAGGTTAGCTAAAGAGGAAATGCAACTAATCAGGTAAGTGACTCCTCAACAGCAAAGCTGGAACATATAAAAGAGTAACGTCTCTGAAATGCTGAAAGCACTTCAAAATTATATACTCAACTAAAATATACTATCATTAAAAGCAAGTAGAAGTCAAGTTTCTAATAAAGACCTACAGTTTCCTATCAACCATTCATTAATGGAATATAAAGGTATATATTAAAATAAGTGAATGAAATCCAGAATAGTGGATGAGAAATAATAAAAAAATAAGGATACTAATGTGTTATCTTGCTAATTATTCATGATTTATTCCCTAAAATCAAAAGGCAATAGACTGCTATTCTTTACTGATGCTCATGGTGTAAACACTCTCATTGTATCTAACAGTTAAGCATCATAGTACAGAGTGTGGAACTGGAAAAATACACACACCTTCAGCAACTTTCAAATGAACACGAGTTCCTGAAAACCACAAGGGAAGGAGCACCACCAGGGAACCTTAAACAAGGGTCAGTGTAAAAGCAGGATAAAAGGAACAGATAAAACATTATATAACAAAAGCATGTACTCAAGATGAAATCTTCCACATTTTTATATAGTTTGAAAGAATGACACAATAGCAAAGCAATGTAGAATACTTAAAGGATTATAAAATATGTAAGGTAATTAATTTCAGATAGAAAATTAAATTGAACTGTACAATTTTTAACATAAAAAATACTAAGAAAATTCAGATAATACAACAGAGTAAATTTTATCTAATTTTCTGTTTTGAGAGTTTTATACATGTATACAATGAAACATGATCATATCTATCCCCATTTCTCCTTTAAACTCCCAAAATGTTTTCTCATAAGTCATAATGGAATTTTTTAAACTGATAGGAATATAAAATATAAAATAGCTTATTAGCAATTAATTAAGCATACAAGTGATCAAATAAACAAAAATCAATCATATTCTGATAGCGTACTAGTGTGAATTGTAAACTGCTGAAGCACACTGCTGACAAAATCACAGCTAAAACATTAGACAATATGTTCTCATGAAAAAGTAGAAAACCCAAGGTAACTAGATTAATGTCCAACTCTACATTCTCAGTGAAAACATTCTTAGGAATAAAAACAGTTATTGAATAATAAAAATGAAATAATTCATCAACAAGTATATTACTTCTCTAAACATTTAATAGCACATATATAACAAACAGGGCAAAATTTTCCATCATAATAAAGCTTTTTACTTTATTTGTATCATCAATTGCCAAGTGGCCAATAAAGGTAATGGTAATTTAACAACTCAATAATCTAATTAACAAATATTAAAGCTCTAATGATGCTTTGTATCTAATAATTATAAGATATACATGCCTTCAAGGCACACATGAACATTTAAGAACTGACCTTATGTCAAAGCACAAAGTGAGTCTGAGTACAAAGAGCTGAAGTATTTGATCATCCCTTTTGCGCAATTAACCTTGGACCTCTGAAGTATGTCCTTTACCAAAACTACAATAATGGGCATATTAAAAATCAGAACTTTGAGAAATCTACAGATTTAAGAATAAAGAAAATATGAAAGTTTACCACTTATAAAAAAGCATGACAATGATCATATATATATATATACATATATACACATACATATATATACACACACATACATATGTATATATATATAAAGATTAACATGACACAGATAATCAAATCTCAGGCAAAGATATATCTATGTAGCATTAAATTTATGTTAAAAGGAACTATAGGAGTAAATTATCAAGAGATTACAAAAGTTACAGTAAAGGAACACCAGGAAATGGAGAAGCAGAAAGAGTCAAGTGAATGAAAACAACAAATGTACAAAATCCACAAAATAAAGTATTCAACTGTTGTGAGATAATGGTCTGTACTCTGTCACTTGTATTTTAAATGAATGCTGACTGGCCAGTAGCCAGGCAGGAAGTATAGGCAGGGCAACCAGGCAGGAAGTAGAGGCAGGCCAATGAGAACAGAATTCTGGGAGGAGGAAAAGGTCAGTCTGCAGTCAGATGCAGAGGACGCAAGATGTGACTGCCTCACCGAAAAAGGTAATAAGCCACATGACTAACAGAGACAAGTATTATAGGCTAATATAAGTTATAAGAGTTGATAAGAAGCCTGAGCTACTAGGCCAAACAGTTTATGATTAATGTAGACCTCTGTATGTTTATTTGGGACTAAAAGTCTGTGCGACCAGCTGAGAAAGAAACCTCAGTCAACATTCGACTTTTAAAAAAAAGGAATAAAGTAGATACATATGAGGGGGAAAATAAACAAAACTTTTAGGAAATTAAATGAATAAACTATAAACATGCCTCCATTGTTTGAACTAAATATTCAAGCTGTTTTAATACTAAAATGAAAACTGTTTTACCGGAAATTTTAAGTGGCTAAAATATAGCCAAAAGCCTGAACTAAAAACAATGATATAATGTAAACATATAATTATATGTTGGTAAATTATACTGTACAAAGTAATTACTTTTAAATTCTGGTGAACGTACAAAAACTGGTTAAGGTTGATACTATGTATAGTAATGGACCACTTAATACATTAAAGCACAGTATTCTTACAAAAAAAAACCCACATAATATTAACATTAAAACCACATAAAGGGGCTGGGAGTGGTAATGCATGTCTTTCATACCAGCAGAAACAGGAGGATCTCTTTTGGTTCAAGGTCAGCCTGGTCTCCAAGTTCCAAGCAGTGAGATTCTGATTCCAAAACAAAACAAAACAAAAACAGACAGACAAAAACAGATAAATAAATTACGAGAGGAAATAATTCACAATAATGAGTAAAAGATATTTATGCCAGAAAAACCATTCAGAAAAGGTAGCAAGCAGCAAGAGTTATCAGCTACATTTGCTACATGTATTGCATTCAATGTTGAGTTTAATGCGTGTTTCAGTAGTCATCCTACATTTTTCTTGTTTCTTTTTTTTCAGTTTTAATACCAAGTAATGTACTTCATTTTGACATTTTCATATATGTTATCTTAGTCACTGCTCTATTGCTGTAAAAAGACACCAGGATGACAGCAACTCTTATAAAAGAATATTTCACCAGGGGTTTGCATACAGTTTCAGAAAGTTAGTCGACTGTCATACAAGGGAGCATGGTGGCATACATGAAGGCTTAGCCCTGGAGCTGAGAATTTTACATCCTGATCTACAGGTGGCAGAAAGAGAAAGACAAAAAGTCTGGGCCTGGCATGGACTCTTAAAACCTCAAAAACCCATCATCCTCCAACAAGGTCACACCTCCTAATCCTTCTAATCCTTCTCAAACAGTGCCACTCCCTGATGACTAAGCATTCAAATATATGGATCTATAGGGATCTATTCTTTTTCAAACCAACACACAGATATATCATAGTACACTGTGCATGCTCACACATACACTAAGTTCCTCCATCTTCTCTCTTGCTTGTCCTTTCCTTCCCAAAATACTTCCTTGCTTCTTGCATATAATATATACATATATATATACATATATATGCATGTGTATATATATATAACAACTCATAAATCTAGATTCATCTTAAGAATGTATGTGTCTAAGTCCGTTTAGTGACACTTGCTCATATATACCTGTGTTTAAAGCTGACTATTTAGGATTAGATAACCTATGGGGAATCTAATTTCCAGTGAAAACTGATTCTACCTGTAGATCTTCCTTTGGTAGCAGAGCTTGTGAAATTTACCCCATCCCCATTAGTATGATGACTGATATGATCATTATGAATGTCTTGTTAGGAAAGAATAGTGTAGATATTTCATGCATGCATCAGCATCCCTGTCATGTCTAAAAGACATTATTTTGGAGAAAGCACCCTGGTCTTCAGGCTCTTAGACTCTTTTTGTCATCATCTTCCATAATGTTCTCTGGCCCTTTAGGGGTTGCACTGCTGATGTATCAACTGGGGTCAGGCTGTATGGTATACCCAACTATTACCAAGGAAAGCAAAACTAACCAGTCACACCCCTCTAACCTGGTTAGTTTGTTTTGTCAACTTGATAGAGGCTACAGTTACTTTGAAAAAGAGAACCTCAACTGAGAATAGGCCACCACCAGATAGGCAAGCCTGTGGGGGTATATTCTTCATTAATGATTAATGTGGGTGGACACAGGTGGCCTTGGTGTGAACAAGAAAGCAGGGTAAGCAAGCCACAAAGCAGGATTTCTCCATGGTCTCTGCATCAGGTCCTCATTCCACACTGTTGCCTAGTCTCTGCCCTGACTTCCTTCCATAGGGAGCTGGGGTGGGAAGTGTAGGTGAAATAAACCTTTCGCTCTCCCAAGTTGTTTGTGGTGATGGTGTTTCCCCACAGCATAGACATGATAACTAAGACACTTGCCATACTCTAGAAATGTACCAAATAACAAGTGTTTGTGGTTAGGCCACTAAATTTAAAGTAGCTTGTTAATGAGATATAAATGAAGGGGATTATAAAGGGAACACTATCAAACAGGCTGTGGCAATTGTCCACACTAAAAGTGTTTCTTAGTAGAATCCTCTAGGAAGGAGCATACCATTCCCTCGCAGTTACACCCTTTGAAGGCCAATATGGTTAGGGCATTTAATCACTAACTTGGAAAAGGCTATTTATTTAAGCCTGTAATAGCTTCCTGGCAATTAAAGCCTTCAGAGAGGTAGAATCTTGAGGCTAGCAACAAACAGTCTTAAAGACAAAGAGTGAGTTGGAGATGGAAAAGAAAAGCAGCAATCCAGGTAAAAATTCAATCTGCAAGCAGGATCTGCCTTTTGCACTAGCAGACTCTGCAAAAGCTAAGGTGAGCCACACAAACTTAGAGACTGTAGCCAGCCCACACTCAGCCTCCAAACTGATCTGGACACAAAACGTTAGTTAAAATCTTCCGAGACTCCCTAGTTAACTGTCTCTCTACTTTTGTGTTTGCTGTCTACTTCAAACCATCTCTTTCCTTAAGTTTTCTGTCCCACCACACCATCTTTGTGTCAGCATATAAATCTGTCTACCTCAAGGCGTGTCTAATGGTCATTAAATCCAGTTTTCCTGCCACACTTAAAATAGATTGCATTTATGCCCTTCTCCGTTGCCCTCTGAGTAGCTTTAAAGCACTTAAAATGTGAATGTGATGTATCTATTGATCTACTGAAACCTTACTACAGTATTGCAGTGTGCCTGACACCTAAAATGAACCCTCTTTTTCCCTTTGGCACTCTAAGCCACTTCTCAGACAAATTCTCCTTCCTATTATCCTACAGAGCTCAACTAGCCATTACTTTTTCAGGAAAAGCTTCACCGGCCTGGGTGTCTACACTCTTCCAACTAGGATTGCTTCTCGCCTTCCCCAGTATAGAAGTTCACACTGCACTAAATCTGTTCCTTCAGTTGTCTGACATCCTGTTACCTCCTACTGGATGCAAACCACAGCTCTCTTTTATTCGAGTGCCCTGGTAGACAGAAAAAACCTTCAAATTGGGACCCTCCATTAAAGCAGGTATTGTTTTTATCAAACGTTGAGCCAAAATTTATCTCTATGCATGGACAAGAATTGGTGCTTTTAAATATTTAGTGAATAAATAAACAAGTGAAGTCACCTGCACTCCTCTTCCTCACATTAAAGCATGGCTTCAATGGAGGACATATGCAAAAACTGTGTATCCAGGATGTCCTTTTCTCTCTCCATCTCTTTCTCCACCCAGTCTCCAGTGAATTACACAGACAGGTCAGGACAGAATGAGACCATCCTCAGTTTGCATACTATGTGGTACAAAATAACTGAGCAGACTGCAATATTTAGAAACTCTAGGATCGCCTCATCATCACAGCACTACGACAAAGCAGTCTTTAAAAATCTAAAATAATTTTTTTCCTCAAAACTGAGAACTTTTCAGTTTAAAATGGAATATATGAGACAGGAAAGAAAACGGAGTTATTTATATTAAAAAAAATGACCAGCAAAAGTACTTGTGACAGAGGAATATAGTGGGGAGGGGACAAATAAAGTATGATGCACATACATAAAAATGCTATAATGAAATCCACCCTTTGCAGGATACCTTAAAAGTAATTTTAAAACCTCATAGACAAAAGTACTTGTTTACATATTGAAAGTTAGTTTATTTAAGAACTCTTTGCAGAAATGGAAAACACCGTCTTTTTATAGAAAATTGCTGAATCTAACAATATTGGCTTTTATGTTAATAGTTTTTACCTTCATAAAAAATACGAAAAAAGGAAGGGGAATGAATCGGGTTTCCTGTCATTTCTAAGGCCTGCTGCTAGCACTAGGAGTTACCTAACAAGAGGTGAGAATTTCTGAGATGATTCAAACCCCCAGAGTCTATTTCTTTGCTTCCTTCCTATCTTCTCAAAAAGTGAGCAGTGGGGCAAGTTAGGATTTTAAATAAAACTGATGATGCCCACCTCTATGAACACCTGATTTTTGAAAAAGGACTAAAAGTATACAATGGAAGAAAGAAAGCATCTTAAACAAATGGAGCTGGCAGAACTGGATGTTAACCTGTAAAAGAATGAAAATAGATCCTTATCTATCACCATGCACAAAACTCAAGTCCAAATGGATTAAAGACCTCAATATCAATCTGAACACACTGAACCTGATAGAAGAGAAAGTGGGAAAGAGTCTACAACATATAGGCACAGGAGAACATTTCCTATGTATAACCGCAGTAGCACAGACATTAAGGGCAACATTGAATAAATGGGACCTCCTGAAACTGAGAAGCTTCTGTAAAGCAAAGGACACTGTCAATAAGACAAAAAGGCAACCTATTGATTGGGAGAAGATCTTCACCAACCCCTCAACAGACAAAGGTCTGATCTCCAAAATATATAAAGAGCTCAAGAAACTAGACTTTAAAATGCTAATTAACCCAATTAAAAATAGGGTACTGATCTGAACAGAGAATTCTCAACCGAAGAAGTTCAAATGGCCAAAACACACTTAAGGTCATGCTCAACCTCCTTAGCAATCAGGGAAATGCAAATCAAAACAACTTTGAGATACCATCTTACACCTGTCAGAATGGCTAAAAATCAAAAACACCAATGACAGCCTTTGCTGAGAGGATGTGGATAAGGGGTACACTCATCCATTGCTGGTGGGAATGCAATCTTGTGCAACCACTTTGGAAAGCAGTGTGGCGGTTTCTCAGGAAATTTGGGATCAACCTACCCCAGGACGCAGCAATACCACTCCTGGGAATATATTCAAGAGATGCCCTATCTTATTACAAAAGCATTTGTTCAACTATGTTTATAGCAGCATTATTTGTAATAACCAGATCCTGGAAACAATCTAGATGCCCCTCAATGGAAGAATGGATGAAGAAAGTGTGGAATATATACATATTAGAGTACTACTCAGCCGTAAAAAACAATGACATCTTGAATTTTGCATGCAAATGGATGGAAATAGAAAACACCATCCTGAGTGAGGTAACCCAGACCCAAAAAGATGAATATGTTATGTACTCACTCATTAGTGGATTCTAGTCATAGAATTGAGCCTATATTACATGATCCTAGAGAAGCTAGATAGGAAGCTAGATAGGAACGCAAAGAAAAACATGTAGTTATACTCCTGGATATTGGAAGTAGACAAGATTGCCAGACAAAATTGAGAGCTTGGAGGTGGGAGTAGGATGTGGGTATGGGAAGATGGGGAGAGAAAAGTGAGAAGGGGAGGATGGGGAGAGCTTGGGGGAATGGGACAGTTGGGATGGAGGAAGAGTGGATATGGAATCAGGGAAGTATATATCTTAATTAAGGGAGCAATTTGAAGGTAGGTAAGAGATGGACTCTACAGAAGTTCCCAGGTGTCCAAGGAGATGTCCCCAGCTTGTTCCTTGAGCAGCTTAGGAGAGGGGGCCTGAACTGGCCCTTTACTATAGCCACACTGATGATTATCTTGAATATCACTATAGAACCTTCATCTGGCGTTGGATGGAGATAGAGACAGAGACCCACATTGGAGCACTGGACTGAGCTCCCGAAGTCCAAATGAGAAGCAGAAGGAGAGAGAACATGAGCAAGGAAGTCAGGACCACGAGGGGTGCGTTCATTCACGGAGACAATGGGACTGATCTAATGGGAGCTCACCAAGGCCAACTGGACTGGGACTGATGGAGCATGTGATCAAACCGGACTCTGAACGTGGCTGACAAGGAGGGCTGACTGAGAAGCCAAGGACAATGGCACTGTGTTTTGATTTTACTGTATGTACTGGCTTTGTGGGAAACTAGTCTATTTGGATCCTCACCTTCCTAGACCTGGATGGAGGGGGGAGGACCTTGGACTTCCCACAGGGCAGGGAACCCTGACTGCTCCTTGGACTGGAGAGGGAGGGGAAAGCAAAATGAGAGGAGGGGGAGGAGGTGAAAATTTGAAAAATTATATAATTAATAAAAAGCCTAGATTTTCCTCAGCAATTCACACCATCCATCTTGCCCATCACACAACATTTTGGAAGAGAGCAGTGGGCTTCAAAAGGTTGGTTTTCAAGAGAATAAGGATATTGAAATTTCACTCTAATTATTTTATATTTAGATTCTGCCAAACTGAATTCAGAATACACAATGCATTATAAAGACTTTGTATTCTTTACTAAAAAATCCTTGAAAGTAGGATTTTTTAAAATCATTTTGTATAAAATTAAAAATATAGTAAAGATGAAATCAGACTAGCTAATCATTTGCGAAGAATTGTATTTTGTAAAATTTGATAAAATTGTATGAACATGTATCTTTTCTTGCCTGCTTTATTGGCCTGTAGATACCTAGGGGATAATTCAGTTTGCCATCTCCCTTTTCCCATATCTGCTCACACTTTGTTCAGTTCCACCTTCAATCTGACATATAATTACTTCTTCAGCTCCTATGCTATTTGGTTTTAAGCACCTCTTACCCCAAAGGCCTCATGGCTCTCAGGGCTTGTTGAATTTAAACAAGCACATTTAAATCTTTGTCTTTAAATGACTAAAATCAAATGTCTCAACACCTAGCACAGAGCACTCTTCTGTCTACCTACACTCTAAATGTGCATGTGATAATTGTCTACCAGATCATAATGAGCATCTATCCATCCTCAAAATCAGAGAAAGGAGGACTCATTCTAGAAGTAAATTTACAATAAATGGTTTTACTCTTGATTAGCTATGTGTGTTTGGGGACACAGAGATTGGCATGTGCATAATTTAACTATCTAATAAGAATCAGATGATCAGGGACACCTTGGAAATGAAGGAGGGAAAATAAAATTGATGAAAAACAAAAGAAAGTAGGAAGATTATTAACAGAAAACATTTTGTAAAATTTTTTTCTCAAAAGAGAAGAAACAGTAAGATTTATCTCTCACCTAACAAACCATAAATTCATGTACATGCTCACACTAATGAATATACAAATGCATAGCTCCATGAGCAAATATAAATGATTGTGATTTCAGCTAAGTACAAACTCTTTGCCTTCTAGGAGAAGACAAGCAGGTAACATGGATTCTACTACTGCTATTGCTTATAGCAACTAGCAAAATATAAATATCACCTATTATCTTATATTTGTTCCACAGATCATTTGTTGATGAATTTTAAATAAAAAAGAAATATGAACATGCTATATGTGAATAACAATATGGAATATAGTTTGCAGTATATCATACATGTCATTTAACTAGATCTGGAGAAATGTTTGCTTAACTGGGGATCATGGAAGCAGTTGAAAAAACTTGAAAGGGTTTGGCACTAATGGCTTCTTTCTATGGTCCAAACAAAGTCAGAAAAGAATAGATAATGTCCCTTCTTCTAGGTTCACCCGAATTAACCATATTATAATCAGACTCTGTTAATCATAGATGTATTCAAGAGGGTCTAAAACAGCAAACAGATACTTTTTATTCAAGGAAAAGTATGGGGACATAGGGCATATGAGCTTGAAATATGCATTTCCCATAAATGATATTAGATTATATTTAGATTAGAACACTAAAGCACATTTTGTCACATCACATTATGACTTGATTTTTTTTTACACAAGAACTAAAATATGGTGATTCCTTTAAATTATTGAATTATATGCTGCAAATTAATACAATATTAAATGCACACATGTAGAAGGAGCTTTGGGCCTCTTTCTGTCAACTGGCTCCCGGTCGCCTGGCTAGCTTATACCCGAAATAACAACACACAAATTGTATTCATTTAAACACTGCCTGGCCCGTTAGCTCTAGCCTCTTTTTTTTTCCCATGGTTTATTTTTTTATATTTAAAAATTTCCATCTCCTCCCCTCCTCCTCCCTCTTCCCTCCCCTCCTCCTCCCCCTTCCCTCCCGTCCTTCTTTCCCTTCCCTCCCCTCCCCACCACCCATACCTCCCCTCCCTCCCTCTCAAGGCCAAGGAGCCATCAGGGTTCCCTACTCTATGCTAAGACTAAGATCCTCCCAACTCCCCCCAGGTCCAGGAAGGTGATCGACCAAGCTGAGAAGGGTCCCACAGAGCCCGTCCATGCAGAAGAATCAGAGCCCAGCGCCATTGTCCTTTGCTTCTCAGTCAGCCCCCACTTTTGGCCACATTCCTAGAGACGGGTTTGGTCGCATGATCCATCGGTCCCATTCCAACTGGAGTTGGTGATCTCCCATTAGTTCTGTCCCACCATCTCCATGAGTGAACGCACCCCTCACGTTCCTGACTTTCTTTCTCATGTTCTCTCTCCTTCTGCTCCTCATCAGGACCTTGGGAGCTTGGGCAGCTGAGGAGAGGGAGCCTGAAAGGCCAGTTCCTATAGCTATACTGATGAATTTCTTGCATATCACCATAGAACCTTCACCTGGCGATAGATGAAGAAAATGACAGAGCCCCACATTGGAGCACCGGACTGAGCTCCCAAGGTCCTGATGAGGAGCAGAAGGAGAGAGAACATGAGAAAGAAAGTCAGGACCGTGAGGGAACCTCCACCTGGCGATAGATGAAGAAAATGACTGAGCCCCACACTGGAGCACTGGACTGAGCTCCCAAGCTCTAGCCTCTTACCGGCTAACTTTCACATCTTGCTTAACCCATTTCTAATAATCAGTGTAACACCACAAGGTGGTGGCTTACCGGGAAAGATTCAGCATGTCTGACCTGGTGGCTGGCTTCATGGCAACTGACTCACTGCCTTCTTCCTCCCAGCATTCTGTTCTGTCTTCCCTGCCTACCTATGTTCTAACCTATCAAGCCAAGCAGTTTCTTTATTAATTAACCAATGAAACCAACAGATAGATAGAAAACCCACCTACATCATTTCCTTTTTTTTGTTTAAACAAAAAGGTAAGGCTTTTACTTTAACATAGTAAAATTACATATAACAAAACAGTTATCAATCAAGAATTACAGTTACAATATTTATATCTATTTTATTTTTTATTATAACAATGGAAAACTAAAACTATCTGTCTATACTTCAACTCCATCAAAGACTCCAGAAGGATACTGTATGCTATTATGCTCTTTCCTACACTACTACACTACTCTAATGAAGAAATCAGTCACAAGTGCTTGACCAATTCAGAAATTTTTTTCTGGTTATATTTTAAAGACCGTAATAAGAATCACTATGCTTAAAAATTGTATTTTACTTTTTGTATTTAAATTATTTCCTTGGGCTGAATTCCTAGATACAAAATGCATGTTACTTAATTCTTAATTAAGCTTAATTCTGGATAGTTTTCCAACTTCAGAAAAACAAAATTTTTGCTTGAGAAATGAATGTAACTATGTAGATGGATCCATTTATTTAAAGTAAATAAACTTTAATAGCAAAGGTTTTCAAGATTATAAATATTTATATCTAAATATTGGTAAGAATTTCATAGAGATATGAGTATGAAATACATATGAATTGAGTAGAATATCTTCACAATTACAATGTGAAGATACATACCATAGTTAACTACCACCTTTCCTTAAATGCTGTGTAAATCCATTTCACATCACAAGAAGGCCTCCAGTTTTGTTTTGATGGAATAGCTTAAAACCACCTCATTGCTGGAAAAGAAGGGTATAAAAGCTTAATAAAATGAAGTTCTTTTTCAGAACTGTTTAAAGGTACTAGGAAACAAGCAACAAAATTTCATGGCAAAATCAACATCGTGTAAAGAAGGCAAAATACTTTGGTAACCTTTATATTATAAAACAGTATCTCACAGTAGACATTGGAGATTCCTAACTAGTACTGACAGATGACAGATTGAGCATAAAACTAAAAATCAGGGTACCAAGTTTTATGAAGAGGAAAGACAAATTTTTATGCTTTGGAGTTGTTAGAACAGCTAAGATATGACATATGGGTCAAATTATCATTACCAAAATATTCACTCCATCTACAATATAGGGTTAACATAAGTGATTTGGTAATAAATGTCAGTTAAAAAAATTTAAAAACACACCAAAAAGAATAATGTATAGTACTTAAGAATTCCTTATTACAACATAGATAAAACAAGAAAACATTAAGTTAGTGTCAATCCTACATGATCTCATTGTCTTTATGAGGAACACAGAAATGTCATACTCAAAGAAAGTGTGGTGATTTGAATGAGAATGGCCATATAGGCTCATATGTTTGAATACTTGGTCCTGAGTTGGTGGAACTGTTTGAGAAGGATTATGACCTTGCTAATGAGATGTGTCAGGGTGTGTTCTTTAAGGCTTTGAAACACTTGTACCATGCCCAATGTTTTCTTTCTGCTTCCTATTTGCTGTTAGAGATATAAGCTCTCAGCTATTCTTGCCATCATAGATTCTAATCCTCTGTAACTATACGGCTAAATAAGTACTGCTTTTATAAGTGCCTCTGTCATGGTATTTTATCATAATAACAGAGATGTAGCTAACATGGAAGTTAGTACCAGGAAATTGAACGGCATTGGTATTTTGGACTAAAAAAGGGGTTCAACACTCTAAGAAGAATTTAATGAGACATTACAGTAGGAGCTTAAAAGACAGTGATGCTAAGACCTATGAAGACCCAGGCTCAAGAGGTTTCAGAGGGGATAATATTCCCACTGCCCAGGAGACCATTATTGTAATATTGTGGCTAAGAATGTCACTGCTTTCTTCCTTCTTCCTAAGACTACCCCCAGCCTAAAGTAAAAAGTAATGGAAACATTTTCAGCAGAGGAGATTTCAAGATACCCTAATATTGACTGTGTTGTATGTTTATTAGTGATCATTCCCAGGCAGGTGTACAACTTAAAAGAACAGATGGGGCATAAAAAATATACAAAAATCACAGTTTGAAGAGAAAAGCACCATTGCCAAGATTTGTTCTAAAAGAGATAAAGACATTAAAAGGAAGGCTGACATGCAATGAAATAAAAGGACATGCAACCCTCACAGCAAGACCCCACACAGCAAAGCTTCTGATGCCAAAGAAGAAATGGCTCAGGGTATTTCTGCTCCTAGAAAGATACAACACAAAATCCATTGCAAATGTGCAAAAGGGCTAAGGGCTCATCCCAAGTGGGCAGCCAAAGGTTGCAGAGTCTTCCACATGGTGCTAGCTTTAGAGTCATAAAAGACTGTTAAGTAAAGGGTTTGTAGAATCTTCCTCCAAGGTTAAAAATAACCATTGCTACCAGACAATGTGTGGCAGCATAGTCCCTGTATGAAGATCCTCAAAGAAGAAGAGTAATATCACAGTGGTAATCTGTGTAAGTGAAGCCGGAGTTGAACTGGGAAACCCTATATGTTACAGATGTCAGACCTGGGAGACATCTGCCAAGGAGAACTGCATACAGGGAGTAGAAGCAGCTTGGGAAAGGACTGCTTTGCAGGCAGTTAAGTAAGAAAAGAGAAGCCATCTAAGCCTTTGAAGTCACACACAGAGCTACAAGATTGGGAGTTGACTTGTGGGTTCAATCTTGTATCACACTATACTCTTACTCTCCCTTTTGGAACAGCAGTGTGTATTCTGTGCTAATGTATGTTGGAAATGTGTAACTTGCATTTTTATTTCTTAGAGGATTTGGTAACTAACAGATTGGCTTGAGTCTCAGAAAAAAACTTTGGACTTTAGAGCAGTGTTAAGAATATGAAGACGATGAGAATTTTTGAATTTAGACTAAATGTTAGTTGTATTACAATGTGGCCGAGAGGGGCCAGGATGTAGAATGTATTGGATTGAATGAGAATGGCCCCAGAGGTTCTTATACTTAAATACTTGCTACTCAGTTGATGAAACTGTATGGACAGGATTAAGAGGTGTTGTCTTGTTGGAGGAAGTGTGTCACAGCAAGGAGTGAGGCTTTGAGATTTCAAAACACCTGTAGAACTCTCTGCTTCCAGCTTGTTGTTCTGGTTGAGATATGAGCTCTCAATTGTTTCCTGCCATTATACTCTGTTTTACCATTATGGTTAATCTTCTAGAACCATAAACACAATTAAATTCTTCTTCTAAATGTTGCCTCCATCATGTTTAACATAACAATAGAAAATTCACTAAGACACAGGGTAAAATGGTAGTGACTAGAGGCAAGAAAAGCTCTCTCTTCCTCTTATTTTCTATGTGGTGATGGGCCATGTGTTGATGTTTAAACAGTGTGGTTTCAAGGAAGCTAGAGGAATAAATTTTAAAGTTCTATTAAGTTGCCTAATGATTATAATTACTAATATTTAACAAAATTTCTAAAAGTACAAATTAAATGTTAATCATAAATATTTTGAAGTAAAAAAAATAGACTCAAGCTAACAAAAAAAATAAATTCAGGGAAGACAAAAATAAAAATTCTCTAAAATTATAGGCTTTAAAGACAGTGTTTTAAAATTGAAAGTACAATTTCTTTCCATACAATATATTGTGATCAGTGTCCCCTCCCTCATCTCCTACTAAATCCTTCCTCTCTCCCCTCCATCCAACTCTACACCTTCTCTCTTTCGAAAGCAAACAGGAAATTTTCTTAAAAATTAAATAAAAGTAAAAATACGGGAAAAACACACATATGTCGACATACACATGTGTATGTGTGTTCTTTCATGCATGCATACAAAACCCATAAAAGTACAAAATCATTAAACATAATATATAAGCAAAAGACGATTGAGGTTAAAAATCCCCACTTAAGGCAGTATGAGACAAAGCCCATTCACAGAGACCCTGAGAACACATTGTATTGGCCATCTGCTCACCATGGGGCTTGCCCTTAAGAGAAGTGTGTATGCCCACTGAGATTCCACTGAAGAAAATGCATTTTTCCCCTGCAAACAGTTATCAGTTAGAGAAGCTTCTGAGTTAGGTAGGGATAGGGTCTTGTGAAAAAACAACTGATAATGAATGAAAAGTGACACATTCCTGTCTATGCAATGAATAAAGTATAATCAAAGGAAAGAAAGAGTAATTTCATATTAGTGAGTCTAGAAACTCATAGACATGATCAAATCCCTTAGAAACATATTTTACTAAAATGACTACAAGAAGAAATAAGAAATATTATCTTTAAAAGAAACTAACACACAACACACATATATACATACAGACATTCACACACACACACACACACATTCGTTTTTGATACAGGGTTTCTCTGGATCTTTGGAGCCTATCCTAAAACTAGCTCTTGTAGACCAGGCTGGCCTCAAATTCACAGAGATATGCCTGCCTCTGTCTTCCAAGTGCTGGGATTAAAGGCATGCACCATCACCACCTGGCCTACATAAATTCTATATAAATTTATGCATGTCCACAAAAAATGTCTTTTTCCATTTATTATTTCCTTTTTTTTTTTTTTTGAGTCAGGGTCTACAATATAGACAAAGCTAGCTTCAACCTTACAAAGATCTACTTGGCTTTTCCTGCAGAGAGATTTACCTTCTACAAGAAACTCTCTGACCTAAATATCTCAAAGTTAAAATCTTTCAAAACCTTCAAACAAACAAAAGAACATCAAATATTACAAATAAACTCCAGGGTGGAAGTAAAGGGATGCTTTCTAACATACTTAAATAACAGTGCAGCTACAAACCCTAAGCTCAGCCAACCAGAACACTGGATACAGTAAATTATATAACAGTCATTCCTTTGAGAGGCCAGGAATATCTCATCATAGCAAGGCCAATACAGTTCCCTATGGAAAAAAGTGCAAGACATCAATGTCAAACAGTTTATTTTAAGAATAAATGGGTTAGGCCAGGTGGTGGTGGACCATACTTTTAATCCCAGCATTTGGGAGGCAGAGCCAGGTAGATCTCTCAAGTTCAAGGCCAATCTAGTCTACAGAGCAAGTTGCAGACTTCCAGGATAGGCAGAGAAACACAGACAAACCCATCTCAATTTAAATTTTAAAAAAATGTATGTAAGGACTGATTAACATTAAAAAATTAACTGAACTTACTGTTGGTATAAACAATTCAGCTATCCCAGGAACTACAGACAGATCAACTTTAATCTGAAACAGGGTATTTGCAATGTTTGTAAAATAATGCATAAAAGTAACTTAGCGAATATTGTCTCTCTCTGTTAACAATGTAGAGATTCCTACAAGTTCATTAATTTAAAAATAACATAAATGCATAAAAGAGAAAATAAAATTATAATTAATTGTGAAAATATGAAAAAAACTTTAAAAAGTGAATATTGAAAGACTAAAAAATAGGAAATGTAAGGCATCTGTAGATTGAATATTCATATTTCAGAGACATGATCTTAAACCACAAGACATTACACTAATTGTAAAAGTAAATAAGCAAATCATAAAATTGTATGGAAACAGAAGAAATCTAAGGCAAAAATAATTTTAAGAAAATATATGTGAAAGTTGTATATTACCATATATAAAGATTTTTCGATATATTCAGCAAAACATTGTTGGTAGAAGTGTAAACATGTAGGTTAAGAGAACAAAACAGCCCAATCATACAACAACTATGTTCATAGCAGCACTC